>NW_015505189.1:2695139-2708479 GCF_001515645.1 Sinocyclocheilus grahami | reverse complement strand
GCTCAAACATGTAAGGCCGGACAACATTTCCCTCTGCAGTGACCATCATTACAGGTGTTTCTATTGACCTTACTTGTGAGTATCACCAATCCCCAGCAGGCTACAGCATACATGACCCTAGTTACAGTACCTGTGGTTGGCCTGTCCTTGTGTCACTCAGAAAACAACAGGCCAATCAGAAGAGGGGCTCATGAATATTAATTAGACAGGCCAAATCGACCTGTTCTCAGCAGAGTTCCTGAGAGAGGAGCTGTAAAAATATATTGAGGTTTTTGGTACTTATACCGCAAATATATATTCTTAAGGACATCAAAACCTAAAATAAAACTCCAGAAAGGTGTACAATATGTGACCTTTAAATATCTGGCCAGCATTTGTCCAGAAAAAAGAAGGCGCATGGTCGCCCTAGTGTTGGGCCTGCATGAATCCTTTTTGTTGTTACTTGACATGAAAACTGGGAATGTGGTTTCTTGTTCCCAGCATGCTTTGCTTCGGACTACATGGGAATTGCACAAAAAACCTGAAGAATAACTTTATACAATGCAATTGATATGCCTTCTACTTGGCCAATTGAGGGATACTGTGTTAATTAAGGTGACTGGGTTTTGTTTCCGCGATTCATTTTTAATTAGAACAACCCCAAATCTTCATGTTAAAAACAAAGGTTAAAAGTTAAAGGCCTTTTTAATATGGGAAGGGGAAGGTGGTGCTCGCATGTTGTCAAACTGACAGGGGAACTCTGTTTGGATAGTACTTTGTGTTAGCAAGACTCCCTTCGCTTTGTTTGCAGTAAGCGTGGGCAGGAAGCCTCTGTCACATATCCAATCTAAGGGCATCCCTCCCACGGTTAGTTGTCTGAATCGATTATAAATGGATTAATTTTTTTTAAAGCGCCCTTGGAAGGCTTCGGGTGCTGAAATTATGCTTGCTGTAGCGCGAGAGATTCATCTGGGGGAAGACCAAGACACGGTGGATGCCGCCTCATTAACTCCCAGTCAGAGCCGGGAGAACAAACGATCAGTTTGCACCGCTGCCGCCTTTGCAAAGAACGCCAACGCGGCATTCCCCATCCTGTGACTTATGCAGCACAGGGTGGAAATGATGAAAGTGAAAGAATTGGTCTTTCGGCTTCAGATGATCAACGTGGGATAGGTCATTTGTCAACAGAGTGCTGTTAATTCTCTGAGGCAGAACGCACCTCTTCAGTCGCCCGCTCCTTTGAGACAATCGACGTCCCCTGGGTGAAGTTAACGTATAAGGACAGTTGGTTGCAGAAACACTATCTTTTCCGACAGGCATGTAAATCCACTGTCAACTCATTCTCACCATGAACTAATTCAATTCGTTCATGTTTAACAGAATTAGCATTAAACTTTAGATTGATAGGCTATATAAACGGTTCTTTAATTAGACAAGTAAAAGGAAGGTTTAAGCACATTTAAAATAATTTAACTAATGGACCTTGAGCTGTCGTACTATTAGAGTGAGCCAAAAGAACTTCATAATGAAGAAAAATTAAGATAATGAAGAAAAATTAAGATAACGAATGAAAGGCCAGTGCCAGGATCATCCCGCATTTTTGTGAATGAACTTCCTGGCTAGTTCCATGGTCTGAAGAAAATTGGGGGTGTATAGCCTAATTAAGAGAACGGTTGGACAGATAGCAGAAAAAGAGTGCGTCACAGTTTTTTTGGAATAGATGGCTTTCTAAATTCCTTTACGTGGATAAGTGTACTAATTACCTGTTTAGCTCGTGCAGAGATGCGGCCTTTTCCACGGTCCATTCTGCATCCCTGTTCTTGACAACAACTTAAGGCGTGTCGATCCGCTCAAGTACAGACCTAGCTCGCTGGTTGGTTAGCCCTGTAAAACAATTTCACTAGTGATGCTACAACATGACACTTAATATTTGGGGGTGTATAGCCTAATTAAGAGAACGGTTGGACAGATAGCAGAAAAAGAGTGCGTCACAGTTTTTTGGAATAGATGGCTTTCTAAATTCCTTTACGTGGATAAGTGTACTAATTACCTGTTTAGCTCGTGCAGAGATGCGGCCTTTTCCACGGTCCATTCTGCATCCCTGTTCTTGACAACAACTTAAGGCGTGTCGATCCGCTCAAGTACAGACCTAGCACGCTGGTTGGTTAGCCCTGTAAAACAATTTCACTAGTGATGCTACAACATGACACTTAATACGTGCAAAATTAACAATTTTCATTTTAAAAGGAAAAAGATGTGGTCCACCTGGAAACATTTTAAACACAAGCTTGAAAATGAAAAAAGGAATAATTATTACACCACGCGTTCTTTATCATTACACATTTTAATTTTAGTAGATGCCCAAAGTTGCTTAAAGGAATCAAAAATGCTTTCATCATTTATTCATCCTCGTGCCAAACAAGCCCTTTGTTTTGTCCATGAAACACTAGATGTTGGGGATGCGAGTGGCTGACAGCTTCAGTCACATTAACTTACTTGAATGGTGACTGAGACTGTCATCTCCTAAAACAACATAAGGGTGAATAATAATGACAAAGATCATTTTTGGGTGAGCTAGGCTTTTAAAATTTCAGTTGTCAGTTCGTTCAAACAGATAAAGTGGTCACTGAAAACTACTGCTGACAAAAGGTAATGTTTTTTCTCACACGTCCGACTGCTCATTCATTGAATTTAGCCTACCGAAAAGAGTCTATACTCTAACTATCTCTAACACTCCTGTACTCATGATAAATTACATTTTTGCTGGAATTGCTTTTTTATTCAAAGGCTACAATAAAGATCACCCTAACATTTAGGAAAGAAATGTGCATTAAATATAGAACGAAATAACTTTACATTAGATGTGGCACATTATTAACGTTGATTGTCCGCAATGATGCATTCTAAACAATAGGCTATCGTTGCAAATTGAAATAGTGAATATTTTAAGATACCATAACCTGTCGTCTCTTTGCAGTTTGAATTTTGACGTTTCATAACGTTGTAATTTTTAGATAGCCACAGTGGATAAGTACACAGAAACACTGTATAGTAGGCTATTGTAGTGTCAATGTTTATTGTCCATTACGCCTTGTAGAAAAACGGTTGCAACAGCTTTCAATACTGTTAGATTTCAAAACATCCTGTCATAATAATGTCACGACTTGGGTGCGGAAGAGGCACATTAGCTACTCAATAAATCTAGATTAGACAAAACATGCATAATGCATTTGGGGTCGCTTTTTCACCATGCACTGACGATTCATGCGCCAGCTGTTTCCTCTGTGCATTTCATGGTGTAATTGCATTTATACGTTTGGCTAGTGAGGCAATGCACATCGTGATGAGGATCGTTGGTTCCTTTGTGTTGTGCTGTCATCAGTATGCAGCTGCATTAGGAAGGGATCGGTCTCGCGCTCCCCGTGTTGTCTAGCCCTCTCTACTCGGCGAAAAAAAGTACTATTTCATTCATCCCGTTTCCTTCCATTCATCTGGGCACTGCAGCGTAGCGAAGACTCGGGGTTCGATCAGCACCAAAATTCTTATCAATGGAGAGGGTGACGTCAATGAGCTAGAGTGACGTGCAGTCACGTGGGCGCAGTGGGGCCGAAATAAAAACACGGGAGCTGACCGTGGTACTGAAAATATCCCATAGCGCCGGGCAAGAAAAGCCTACCATACGGCTTACACAAACGAAACCACTATACAAACAAAACGGCAACATTCAAACAAAGAATTTATTGTTGAAGCGGATCCTTACACGTAAATAACTTGCATACAAAGTTTGAAGAGGACACAATTGGTGCGTCGGACTGCGCTGCCACTGACAGGATTCCCGGTAAGTCCCGGCTTTCTTTTTATAGTAACAGGCAACAGTAATTGTAGAAGCCATGGGAAAATAAATGTATATTATAATGGGGACAGAAGAAAAATGTAAAAAGTAAAGAATTTGCTATATTTGTTTACAAGTAAAAAAAAAACATTTATTCCCTGTATAATAATAATATAATATATTAGGGATGTGTAATAAAATGCATTCTAAAATACATTAAAAAAAAACTACATATAAAAAGAGGAGTTGAGGAAAAATGTAGTAATGTAGAAAGTAAAAGTATAATATTTAATACAATTTTTATAATAGAATGATTGGTTAAAGCGTTAATGCAACTTATTAAAAACCACTTTAGTGATACTAAATATTGCAGTGATGACTTTTACACTTAATGATGAAGATGATGGGGCTGATCAATAGCACAGCTCTCATAATGATTTTTACCACGCCCTTGCTCATGCTTTCATCATCTTTCTCATCATCATAGCATCAGATACCCAAAATAACAACTTCGAGTCCAATCACAAAAGCACACGAGAGACACGGAGATAAAAACACGTTTTGCTTTGGCTTGCCTTGACTTTTGCCTGTTGGAGTCCAGTCTGACTTTTATTTTACATACTTATAAGTATCTGCTCATATGGAGAAGAGAAATGTTGACATGAAATTTAACAGCAGAGCATTCATTATCTGTTTTCATGTCATGGGTTCAATTTGTGATTGCAGTATGGCCCTGTTTAAATCTTAATTCTAATAGATCTGTTTTAAAGCAGAAGATTAAGAGCCTACTTAAGGACAAGGCTTCTTAGAGCCGGATTACTTACGTGCTTTGTTGATGAGAACTCCCCAGTGTGCGCTGTCATTGGCGGCAGTTAAAGAGGGCGTTAGAGTTGTGCTTGGGCTACATTGTGGAGACATGATTCTAATACCAAAAAAATAAATCATTCCAAATTGGAAAGGAGATACAGGCTTTTTAATAAAAATGAGAAAGAGTTCCTGCAGCATTTCACATATGGCAAACACCGATGTCAAACTTTAGATGTGTAAATCCATGCATTGTAAGCGACTTGGCACATATTTGACGATTGCAGCAGTGTTTGCTCGTGCAACGGCGAGTGGAAATCTAGCCACATAACCAGATTTAACCATAAACATCGGTGTCGTGATTAGCATACCTTGAGCTTTAGGATCGCTTAATTTTCATTACAAAATTAAAGTGAGATAAGAATGCTGTTTTATTCAAGTTCATTGGTTTTGCGCTTCCAAAGCTTTGAAATCCAAACTCCATGTACCGTTTCATCCATATGAATATGATTTTTTTTTTTTTTTGGTGGGGATCTCAAACTTTTCATGGGCATACCGAGATCCTCTGATCATCTTTGTATCGCTTACTCATTAACCTCCCGCGCATCGGAAGGGCTCCCCCCTAAGGCGCTTTTCCTCCTATATATACTGTATTAGCACCGCGCTGCGTGTGCGAGCAATCACAAGCACAAAAGCGCTTCAGAGCCTTCACGAACCGCACCAGCTCTAGCCGCAGAGCCAATTAGAACGCCTTTGCAAAATCAGCTAAGCAGCAGACAATAAAACATAAATTATACCTTAACAAAGACCCACCCACCCAATGATTAATTTTTTTTAATGCAAAATATTAATGTTTTTCTTTTTGTATAGTTTGTTGTATGATCTCTCCAGAAGAGAGAAATCCTCACTGGATGACTAGGGAAAAAGTATTTGCTAAAGTGCACATTTAACATTAGTTCTTCCATTACCAAATAAGCAAATGGGTCATGAAATGCTCTCAGGTATCAAACGCAAGTCATTCATACAAATTTATATTTAATAGACAGTGAGTGTTGCATTCAGGCAGTCTGCAAAGAAGTGAATCACAAAATGTGCCCACCATCTTACCTGAGAAAAATCTAAATTGCTGTGCAGTGGCGTAAGAACTCAAATTCATTTTATTTTATAATTGTCACAAAAGTACATCAAAACACCATATAAATATAAATCACACATATAAAATCAGTAGGCAATATCAGATTTGATCTTTGACCATTTTTGAACTTCTGTCTTTCAGGTTCAACACGTATGTGTGGTCATGATCTGGTGGCAACAAACTTCAAATGTCCCCTTCATTTTTCTGTTCATGTTATTTAGTCTCACATTCAATTCTGCAACCTTCAGTTCAGTGACAGCAGATAGAAACACAGTAAGTGACAACTATGCAGCATCCTCCTCTGCTCAGCAACAGGCTCAATATACTCAACCAGCCGAGGAACAGGGCACGCTACATGAGGAAAAAGAAGATGATGAGCTCTTCAAAGACGTGGATCCTAGAACCCTAGCAGCGGTCCTTCTCGAGGCCCTCAACCAGCCCCAGAAGGAAAAGATGAGTGAACGAGAAGATGGGGGAACAGAAGTGGAAAAGGAGAAGGATCTTCAGGGTGCAGACAGAGACAGAGATGGTCACAAAGAGCTGGAGCTGGTCATGGCAGCTGCTGCAGCACAAGGAAAAGACGAGAAAGAAAGAGAGGAGGAAGAGGAGAAAAAAAGGGCTGAGGAGGAACAGCTAACGGAGAAAGTGACAAGCCGCACCACCAGTCAGACAGTACCATTAAAAGAGCAGGTGGCCCCACAGGAGGGGGCAACAAAAGTGGAGGTGATAAAGGAGGAGGAGAGGCAGGAGCCAGAGAGAGGAGAACTGCGGGAGGAGGAAGAGCAGCTGAGTCCAGAGGAAGTGAAGAATCTGGAGACTATGTTAGAGGAATTCCAGAGCTACAGCACAGCCACTAAGAGAGAGCGTGACATGTCCACAGGCCAGAGGGAGAGCCGTGGGGAGTATTTCGATTACCTGGACCGTAATGGCCTCATGAACAATGAGATCAAGCCTAAAGCTAAAGGCAATGACCTAGCACTGTCCAAGAAGAAGCTAAAGTGGCAGCTTGGACAAGAAAAGAACAAAATTCAGAATTCAGGCAATTTAATGGATGACTTTACCAACAACCTTTCTGACCCAGAGGAAGAAGATGAGGAAGACCAAGAGGATGAAGAACAGCTGAGCCCTGAAGAAGAGGAAACTCGGGCCAAAGCGGAGCAAGAGGAGGTACGAAGACAGGCAGCCGAGGCACAAAGAGCCAAAGTGGAGGAAGAAAAGCTTGCAGATATTGCATCTGACATGCTCCTGAAATACATCATGAAACAGGACAAAAAAAAGTACCAAGACAACAATGGTGCAGAAGATAAGCGCTCTGATGAGGAGGACACTAGTAATGATGACGATGACATTGACCCACAGACCATCGATAAGTTGATTGAGATCTCCAGCAAGCTGCATCTTCCTGCTGATGATGTGGTGGACATCATTAACGATGTGGAGAAGAAGAAGAAAAAAGATGCTCCTGAAAATCTCCCATGGCAACATACTCTTGTGCCGCCTCCAGCCCCCATTGAACCTTCTATGCTGTTACAGAAACCACCTCCCTCAAAGCCTCTTCAACCGAACACAAACTCATTAAAAGCCTGGTTCAAAGACAGGGCCTCGTTCAAGCCCAGCAAGCAAGACTTTTGGACAAGGCAGCAGTGGCCCTTTCGTACCTACCCTTCCTACAATTTCTATCAAAAACCCTACCAGGGATATTACCCAACCTATGTCCCACCTCCAAAACCAAGATCCCGCTACTATCCCAAGCCCTCTTTCTCCCTCAATGACGTTTTGGGAAACTCACTGGACTATGACTTTGATTACTCCCCCAGACGGAAGTCCCGTCCCTGGGCGCACTCTCGCCAAAGACTCCAACCAGCCTTCCAGCGAAACCTCTACTTCCCTCACCCTCGGACTTTCAAAGCTGTACCTATGCCTAAACCCCGGTCACCTCCACGTCGCTGGCCGTCCTTCTATTACCCAGCCCGAGCTCCTGTAGTCACCAGGGAGGATGATTACTATAGTCCACGGAGGCAGCCGCCACAGGACAGTGAAGAGGAGCTGGAGGACTTCATCGAGAGGGTCTTTATGAAACATCCCAGGATGTTTCAGTGAGCAGACTGGGGGGGGGGGGGGGGACAAAGCGATGAGGAGGAGAAGAAAGCGAAAGGGAACAACTTAAAGACTGTTCATAGCCAACCTATCATGTTCTGGTTTCCTTTGCTGAAATAAGTTCCATCATATTTGTTTATTTGCTTCAGACAGAACATATTTAGGATCTCCATGTCCATCTAACCACATCTTCCACCCTCCTCCCCCTGGAGAGACTGAAAGACCAGCAAAGCTACTGGAGTGGTGAGAGGAAAGGGTGCTTAAATATGTCAAATACCCAACACTGAAGTTCTGCATACCCCAAGAAGGCCTTTATAAAGGAGCAGATACCTGATAGCATGAAACACCATGTTTTCATCCAGTACAAAGACATTCAAGATGGAATCTTAAAAGACTTGCCATTATTATGGAAGCAACTCCATTAACCAAGTTTTATTTAAGTATCTTTTTTTATTTTTTGGACATTTCAAATCCCAGTGGTCAATATCATTGATCATAATGTAGAGGGATAGCAAAAAATTTTCTAATTGCACCTTTAAAAAACACAAACACACAGATTTAACAGAGAAACAATCACAGCGCCATAATGGTAGAAATATACCTTTTGTTTATTCCATAAACCAAATGTAGTAAGTCTTAAATGTACCTCAAAGTATTCTGCTTGAGCATTTACCATTTGTGCGTTCCTTTGTGAAACAAAAAGGACACACTCTAATGGCGCTTTTCCACTGCGTGGTACGACTCGGCTCGGCATGGCTCAGTACAGTACGGCACGGCACGGCTCGGTTTGCGTTTCCACTGCAGTTCAGTACCGCTTTAGAGTGGGCGGGATTATTCACATGTCGTTATAGTTGCGCCGCCTCTATTGCCCCGACTCCTGAAAAACTTTTTTTATTCTGCGTTGCCCCATCAAGCTCTCGCTGGATCCGCTCCACTGCTATCAACGAGAGGAACGTCTGTACTTCCTCAACAGACAACGAAACAGCCACTTTTTGGTTGTTAAAAAAGGTGCGCTTGTTCAAAACAGTTGCGTTTGATCCTTCGCTGGCTGTGCTGATTTAAATCTAGTGGTTCTGTTGTGTTTGTGTCGCAAGTTCAGTGGTAATGACGATTCTCTCCGGCCAATCCGTGATCAGCAGAGTTTACACGTCACGTTTTGGTAACGGTATGGTTCACTTGGAACCCCAACCGAGGTGGTACTAAAAAAAGTACCAGGTACTGTACCCAGTGGAAAACCCTCCAAAAGTGAACCGTACCGTGCCGTACCATGCAGTGGAAAAGCGCCATAGGTCTTGTACATAGAATTAGTTTCTTATCGCTGTCTGCATTTTGAATTTATTCCTTCAATGTGTTTATACCATTGTTTTTTATGCAAAAAGATAGAAAGTTGGTGCAAAGGACATTCATACATTCCAACGATTTCTAAGAAATAAATTTATTATTTCATAAAAGCTGTTTTGAATACAACTTTTAATTGCCTTAAGACACTCTCTTCCCCTTTTCAGATGAGCAGCATTTTTGTCACTGACTGGCTGAAAGATTTGTTCTCAAGCTCATAAACTGGAAAGCAGTAATCAACCTTTCAACATGTTTTACAAATAAAACAAATAGGTAAAGATAATCAAAAACATATTTCATGTTTGTGGTTTCAAATGTGTCAAATGGATCTTTCAAAAGTAACCTTGCCCATAGGACAGTTTCCTAAATCAATCACTGGGCCAATGAGAGCTCAATCAAAATAGCATAGACAATCTATTAAATTAAATGATTACTATTCACATGGGAAGGAAGCAATCTAGATCTACTCAATATCAGCGAAATTAAGCGAAAATGTAAATCAGTGAAATTATATTTTCCTAAAAAATCTGTAGAAATGATTAAACTGGCTGAAATTGTCCCAAATGATTAAAAAGTAGCAAACTGGTGCTTGTCAATCTGAAAAATAAAGAATACTCAAAAGTAAGGGGGAGACATACACCATTCTAATTTTCTTTAAATGATTTGAAAGACTATAAGATGAAAGCTAGGGGGATAAAATGGGCAAGAATAGCTGAACCAGTGGAGGAGTAAAGATTCTGCACGTTACTGTAAACTTGCATCTAAAATGTGTTGCTTCTTTGACGACATTATGAGCATTGAACAAAAAAGTACAAAAAAAGATGAATGACTAGTGTATCCAAGTAAAAATGCCATTGAGTCTTGTGTGAGGAAAATATGTTTATGTCCTTTCTAGATGTATCTGGGACGTAACATAATAAACATGCGTTTGCTGGATGTAAATAACCGCATGTTGATGACTAGTTTTGCTACACAGAGAGAAATAAATAAACTTGACTATTTTTTATTAAGATTGTTTATTAATTCCTTCTTGGAAAGAACTTGGTTGTGAGATTTGCACACATCTCATACATTTATTTACACACTGTTGTAAGTTCCTGCATATAGCACACTCAAATTAAATGCAGCACAAATTGCTACAATTACATTTTTGATTTACCTTGTTCCATTACTAGATAGTACCATAATAGCTTATAACAGAAAAAAGGCATGTTAATATACTTACACTTACAATATACTGAGATCCAGGGACGTGCACAGACATTTTGAGGGGCAGGGGCTCAAGTGGAAAAAAGGGCACTACTCATATTTATTTTTAAAAGATTCTAAACAAAACGTTAAATACATTAGGGGTGTGTGATATTGACAAAAAATATCAATATTTTCTGTGATTTTTATCGATAACGATAATTAGACGATATTTTGCCGAGTGTGTTACTGTGTTGATATCTTAAGGGCTACCATGGACAGCTGACTCCTAAAGTTTTTGATATTCTGCGTGGTAATCAATTTACAGCAGTGATAGAAATTAATCTTTTCTAATAAGTTTAAATGGATTTTTTTTTTACCTTTTATGGACAGTTTTACCTTTATAAAGTCCTTTTTTTTCTAAAAGTATGCATCATCTTTTCGGTCAAATTCTTAAATTGAATCAGTTAATTAGAATAATAAGTAATTTGGGCTGTTACCAAGCAAATGAAATAAGTATTGACAAAATTCATCTTTGCAATGCAGAGGAAACACAGAAGCTGCATTTAGATGCATTTATACTCTGTTTAATGCAGGACATGAATGTATTTAACCTGCAGTTACAAATGCATTAATACGGTTTTGATATTTTAAACATAAAACATTGAATACTGATATCTGAAATTATATATAAAAAAAAAAATGAAAATATACTTTAAATGTGAAATTAAAACTGCCAGTAGGTGGCAGCAAGTCACTGTTAATAAGTGCTTAATTGCAATTGAACCGAATCATTTAAACGGTTGATTCATTCAGGAACAAAACAGCGTCATGTTGCTCAGAGACGCAAATTGGTATTAAATTTTTTTTGGCGAAATAAAGCAAAAACAGTCAATATTGTGTCTAAAACATAAGTGTTTTAATATTAAGTTCTTGTTTATTAAACTGCTGTATAAAATCAAGATCACATTTGTAATCATGCTGCTTTTTGGTGGAAAACAACGTCAGTCTTCGCGTGATACCGATTAACTATATGAAATTATATAAATATATACACTTCTGCCCCCATATCTTGAATTTTGTGATCGTTCTAAATGCATTTTAATAAACTGAATAATGCAGTGAAAGAACGTGCACTGGTCTAACCTACTAGACTTCCTATTGCCTTAGCTAAACTTTAGCTAACTTACATGGTAGCTCTCATGAGTCATAGATGTTAGCAAGACAAATTAACTATATTTGCCTTTTATCTTTTGCATAATTAGCTGTAAATTCGGGGCACAGGTAGCTTAGGCTTTGTTCATCACCACTCACCTCCACAGCAAGACAAACACAACTGGAAAGGGAGGGAGGGCTTCACTTCTACGGCTCTCTATCTGTGACTGTGATGTGCCAATCAATGTGTGCTACACTGCTGTGCTGCAGAGGAGGGGAGAAAGGCATCGGAACTCGAGTCGCTCAACATTTCCCGACCCGACCTGATATTTTTATTTTTATTTGTTTGACAGGGAAAACTGTGCGCAAACAGAAACATGCATATACATTTATAAAAAAAATTTTAAAACTCCCCAGAAAAAGGGCAATTTATCTCGAGAAAGAAAAAGGGCAGGTGCTCAAGCCCCCTTTGATGTATATGTGTGCACGTGCCTGCTGAGATCAGAGTACATTACCAAAAGGAAGATAAACATGAACATTCACAGTCCCAGAGTGAAAATCTTTCAAAGATGATCTCTCTGATGAGCTCATTGGATCAGCAATTAGCTCAACAAACTGTGAGCCCCGGAGCCAATCAATGCCACATAACGTCTCCTTAATTGCATGTCAGGTCGAATTTTCTCTTAGCTTTGATATGCCATACGTGAGCAAACACAGACACGTATGTGCAAGCACACATTATTAAGGACAAAAGGACATTAAAATGGGGCCAGAGGACAGATTTACAGTTGGAAAGGATTATGAAGGGAAGGTGTAGGCAATTTAACAAGAAAGCAAGCGGGGCAGGAGTCTCGACTAATGAGAGACTGAGCACATTAGTAGTCTCACTAGGACTGCTGCGTGCAATCAAAGACTTTCAGTAAGGAAAGGCTGTTCTAGGGAGAGACGTCCCACTATCACACCGCATGAGACATGTTTAGGAGTGACAGTGTTTCTGCAGGATTTTTAAGCTCAAGTTTAAGACTTTTAAAGACCTTTTTTTAAGACCTGCACAAATAAAATTAATACTGAATGAACGGGGTAGGGCAATGTCTATAGTAACATATTAAAGTGTAAAATTACTGTAAAAAGTATGATTTACAGTTCAGATACAAGTTTTCACAAAAACAAAAAAAGTTTTATAAAATGATACACTTCACATTTCAGCCTTAACCCATTTTTAATAAAATGGATGAGTCAAAAGTATTAATTATTATATTAAACAATTATTATCAATAAATTATTATATTAATTAAATAACATATAAATACATTTTATTCTTTGGATTTTTATAATGCATTATCTTCTTATCGATCCACCAGTCCACATTTACAGCTCTGCATGTTTGCAGGGTAAAAACATGGGTCGATTTTCACATTGGTCTGAACAAGAACAACCCTAATACTGTGTTCCTGCAATACTGGAGCCTGCTGTTTTAGGACCGCAGTTCTACCCTATTTTTTTGTGACAGCGCCATCTAGTCAATTCTATTCCAACAGATGAGACCCAATTCAAACATCAAACAAACAGATGCAAAGACTAGATCAATGGAAACCATTTTTTCTTTCCATCTTATTTTTGATGTAGAGTTGGCGAGAATTTGAGTGTGTGAGGCGATGTCAGCAATCTCCATTTAGCCTATTTAGCTGTGCAAAACCATTCACTGTGCTTCTGGATGTTGCAAACTAGTATTTGCATTCAAATTATTTTACATTTATTAATGCACTAATAAACATAAGAAAGATATTCTATATATATATATATATATATATA
>NW_015505189.1:2687269-2695084 GCF_001515645.1 Sinocyclocheilus grahami | reverse complement strand
ATTAGGTTAAATTAATTTCAAGAGGGTTACCAACGGGTATGTTTAGGGTTAGGAGTTGGTTAGGACAATAATTAAGTGTATACAATTAAACAACTACATAATTCCTTAAAAATAATAATATACAAAATTTAATAGCAAGTGCTATAAAATAGTATGAACTGCTAATATATACACATATACATTTTTTTTTATAAAAATAATTAAAAAAAACTATAGGGTCCTAGAAACTGCAGCCTCTGTTATTGCAGGAATATCCTGCTCCAATTAAACAGGCTTATTGAAAATGCACATTCATTCTCTGCCAGCAGGAGGAGCTTTCGGAACAACAGAAATACTGCGGTTTCCCCAGTAACAGCAGAACACAAAGCAGCACAGCAGGACTCTGAAAGGTGCAGCGCTCATGTTTATTTAATGAAATCATAGCGTTTTGAAGTTTAATCGTCACAAAGCCATATCGCAATTCTGGTCTTTCCGTCCCCAAATTTAACCCTCTTAGCGCCAAAGTCACAAAATTGTGACAAGACGTCATACTTAATCAAATAGACTGTAGTTCCTAATATGGTGTAATATCTCATTTGTATTCCCTACCACTAGATGGCAGACATGTAGTACTTCGATTCTAGACCAAAATTACGTCATGTTCCCATTCAAAGTGTTCGAGCAAATAGCAGAGCAAGTGAGCTATCGTGTCATTGATGCGGAAGCAGTTCAGTTCAGAGCGTTTGAGTAAATTGTGAGATTTGTGAGAGAAAATCGCCAAATGGCTACTAAAAAGTTGTACCGTGAGGATGTGTTGCAAATGTTATTCGCCGATTCTGACTCTGAAGGGGAATATTTGCCTTTTGGAAATGACGATCAGTTGATCGCACTTCTCCCGGTACATCTTTGCAGCGCAATGGTGCTACCGTGCAAGGTTCACGAAGCACAAACAAGTGATAATTTCCACCCTTTGCCCAACGTTTTTTTGAGAAATGAAGAAGTGTATCAGGACTGGATCAAACGCTTTGATGAGCCGAACAAAAAAAATAACAACATGTAAATAAGTTCAAACTTTAGTTCAATATCTACTATTTCGAAAAAAACAACAACATGCAAATAATTTCAAACATCAATTCAATATCTACTATTTCCTAAATATTATGAAATTCAAGATGGCTGACGTCATAATATGCAAATTCGATGAGTATATTTACACCCCACATAAACTTTCGGTCATGCCCAACATTTTTCTAATTTACAGTAGATCTCTATCTTTAAGCCCTTTCAAGTTATAAGCTTTTGAAATCTTGATGTCAAAATCCAACATTTTTTCCAAAAAACCCTGGCGCCTAAAGGGTTAAGACCAACTGAAAACATAATTAAGACTTTCTTGTACAATTTAAGACTTTTTAAGACCCCGCGGAAATCCTGGAGTGAGGTTTGCTTTGTATTCATGTAAATAAATTTAAAGGGATGGTTCACCAAAGAAAAAAATAATCTGTTATCATTTACTCGCACTCATGTTTTGAAACAATGAAAGTCAAATGGTTCCCAAACAATATAGATTTTCCTTGTATGAATAAAAAACAGAGACATTTTTATTTCTGTTTATTTTTATATTTTTCAAAATATCTTCTTTTATGTTCCACGGAAGAAGGAAATCATACAGGTTTGGAACAACGTGAGGGTGATTAAATGATGACAGAACTTACATTTTTGGGTCAACTATTTTGAAAGAATATAACTAAAAAGCCCATACACAGTACATGAAGCCCAAACTAATTACTTTTGTCCTTACTCATGTTTAATTCGTTAACAAACTATAATAAATGACTTGAAATAGTTCTTGATATTTTGACAGGTAAATTACACAAAAATACAGATGAAGAATATGATTTTTGTAGTGCATTTAGATGGCTTTTTTTTTATTCAACGTGACTGTGGGACAATCTCCCCAGAACAAACTGAATTTAAGCGCTTTATTTAAAACAACAACAACAACATGGCAGAGCAGAACTGTGACCTGTCTTTTTTGGCTCCAACTTAACCGTGTACACTTAACCATTAGGCTACCACTACTCATATTAACATAAATTTTATTCCTATTAGAATTATTTTAATCCCATAATTAATATAATTCCATCTCTTTACTAGACTGTTCTGCAAAAGTGATTACATGACAACCTCAAGGGTACAACGACAGCAGTCAAACATGGTTTTGTGAACAGGGACCTTCATATGCAAAGCCCTTAGCACTTAATCACTTGACACCAGGAACTTTCAATTCACAAGACAATGCTGGAAACAAACAAGTAGCGACAGCTAACTTGGCAGAAACTTCCCACTGGAGATGCGCTGGTGCCAGATTAATGAAAAAAAGACTCATCCAGGAGAGAAATGAGGGCAGTCATCCATCAAACCATCAGTGCGAGACCAGCATATTATATTTACTGTCATAAAATGTGCTACACAGAAGCTAAACACTGCTTCAGGTAATCTCAAAGACAAGTCTGATTAACTTTGCAATTATAATGACTTACTCATCAAATTACACACTGCAGAAATGCATCTGCTGCAAAGGCCACTTTGAGGATGAGGCTGTATGTTTTGTTGGCTCTGAGTTTCCAGAATTTCCATTATCTTGTGAATTTCTACAGGTAAATAATATGGCATGGACGCATCGAAGGCCAACAGATTGTGGACTATTGTAAACACATGATCAAAAAATGAGCATGAACGGTCACCGGGGCAGGACCGTCTTATCCATCACTAAAAGGTGCATATTAGTACCTAGTGTATGCTTTAGGGGTAGATAAGGTATAAAAACGTACATTTAAAGGAATATACAGGGTTACGCTCAATCGATAGAACAAATTCATCATTAAGAGGTTTTAACTTTAAAAATGTCGTTTCTGGACAAAAGAATCCATAATAACACCTTCTCCGTCTTTTTCTGTCCTCTCACATCCACCGACATATTTGTTTTGGACTATTTTCGCTTGTAAACAGTGCTTGGTCTGTGCATATTTCTCTCCTGATTCAAACAAGACGACTTTTTCACTGGGAAAAACGATATTACAGATAAAGAACTCATATTTTAGCCGGAAGAAGTTAAAAACATCTTAATGATTAATTTGATTATCACAAACACACAGTTAATTGATGGAGTCATGTTGATTACTTGTGGATTATCACAATGTTTTTATAAGCTTTTTGGACTCTTATTCTGACGGCAAACATTCACTGCAGAGGATCCATTGGTGAGCAAGTAATGTAACGCTAAATTTCTCTAAATATTCCGATGAAGAAACAAACTCTTCTAAATCTTGGATGACCTGAGGGTGAGTAAATGTTCAGCAAGTTTAAATTTTTGTGCGTACTATTCTCTTAAAGACAACAAGCTGTTATAAGCAGTACCCTTAAAGGTACAATGTTTGCACATTTATATAGTGTAGTAAAGGGGAAAAAATATGCATAGCCATACACTGAATATACATTGTTTTAGGCCCACTTTTAATTAGCTGTATGTTTTTAACTGTATGTTTATATTTTTACAGGGGGAATAAAGACAAGTGCTTTACCTAAAATCAATTATCAATCAACCGATAATCCTTTAAAACTGCAAATATACAGGAAAATAAAATAAAGGATTTTATGCAGAATTTCATGCACTACATGAATATTAGGGGGAAAACCCATTAGTGGACTTGTAAACAAGCATTATAATCCTAAATCCATTAAAAAGACCAAGACACATTGCATTTGCATGAAAAACCACAGGATACACAATTAGTCACTAAGCGCCACAGAAATGCAATTTGACAGAAGGGTGAAAAGCTGAAAGGCACATGACAGTGTCTCTAGAAACGGTCTGCTGTCCACTGAGGAGATAAAGGAAGACACTCTGATCAACAGCTGAGCTTATATTTAGACAAAAGGAAGGAGGGCTGCAATCACGCTGAGGGTTAAATCGTTTGACACCTTTACACTGATGGTGGTGAAAAACACAACAGATTTCTGTTTTCATAAATCCCCAAACAAGGGAAAGAAACACAAACAGACAATAACAACACTTTGAGAAAAGTGATGTCGAAAAAGAAGCACCTTTTATATTACCAATGCAAATTATTAGTTCACACGAAACTGAAAACATTTTTTTTAATTTTTGACTTGAACATCTGTGGTGTGGTGACTTCCATCTGTTAAATTGTCACTGACTATCAACATAATTTTTTTAATCTAAAAGCATGTCTTTTGTCACTATATGCACATGTGTCTTCACCCGGCTGTAATCTCTTTTTCTAATTTCCCATTGCTCTTTCATTGTCTTTTTCTTGCCACAATGGTGGTGCAGTCAGCTTCACTGCAGCACTGTCACAAACTAGCGACTGGTGACTCATCCACTTACATACTCCATCTCACTCTCACTCTCTCTCTCATTTTCTCTCTTCAGCACTCTTTATCTTTGCTCCCCACACACACACACACAAATAATAATAAATTCCTGACAAAGCATTCTTTTTTTTTTTGACAGTGCAAACATTATACCAACAGAGGTCACGGCATGATGGATGTAAAAAAAAAAAAAAAAAAAGCAAGCGAATGTGAAAACAGGTTGGATGAAATGCTCTGCAAGTGAAACTCAAACTGCTGTCATTAGGTATACGTTTATATTTAAAAAAGAAAAAAAGGCTGAATATATTGAAAAATAATAAAAACGTGAAAAGAGATGAGGAAGAAATGTCAATGTACTTGAAAGTTTAGGCTGAAATTGTGTTTTTATTATTTATAAAATTACATTCACACATAATTCTGTTTTGGTTACCAGACAGATTTTACACAGGTAAAAACATGTCTTCATGCTGAATTATTCAATCGCTTTAAAAAAAAGAAAAAAAAAAAGAAAGAAAGTTAATCTCAAAATATTCCCTTATTTCACACCACGTTTAAAAAGCCATGTAAATACATCACACCTAATATCAAAGCCCTCTTTTGTTATCTGAAACAAGCTACAAATACTCCCTTACTTATTAGAACTCTAACGCCACGCTTACAGTCAGAAACACGTCTTTGGAAAGCAGGATGTAGACCAAGACAAACAGGAAAGAGCTTTCACGCCATTTTGTGGTTGAGATTCAGTGCCCTGTTCTCGAAGTAAAACACATTCAGACGTTTTACTACTGTGGCTCAAGGGACAAAACAAAATGAATAGAAATTAATACTGAATATAGTCAATTCAGTATTGTAGCCATTTAAAATCGTCTATTTAATATTCCTCCTGTTTGGTGAATATATCTTCAAAATCGATCCATTATAAAAAAACATTAGTAGAGTTACTTATGGTCCATATGCTGCAATAGCACTTCTTTTTAAAGTGGTACAAGTACAAATATTTGCATCTCACACAAATAAACATGGCTGGATGGTCAATGTCATTGTTTCCTGAGCAGCTACAGTAGATGTATAGTAATGGCATTGGATTCAATTTGAGGTTTTTCCAAAGCAGGTCACTTGATCAATGTAATAATAAATCATTCTTTGAAATAAAACTAAAAGCTGAGATTGCATGACCTGTTGTTAAAATGGCAAGGCTCAACTCCTTTTTCTAAATATGTTTCTGATTGCTAAATTTGAGTGTCTATCTGCAACTCTCTTTCTACAGTGTCTCTTAAGAAAGATGAGATCCCAGCCATTTTAAAATGTAAAAGACAAAAAGAGGTTGGAATTGAAATACAATCACATGCTGATCTCAGTAGTACCAAAATTAACCCCACCTACCCTCTTTTATTCTCCTGTTCTCCTCCCACCCTTTGGACCCATTCACAAACTCCCCTTCACATAAACCCACATGTCGCAGTAGTACCAAAATTTACCATCTGTCTTGACTGCATTTGAAACTAGTACTAGGCCAGCCCCATCTCCTCTAGGACGCTCCTGGGTGACTCATCCTCCTGTCCGGAGAAAAGGAGACAAGGGTTTCCATTGAGGGATCCTCACAGTGTACATTACACAATGCAGTGATTACGTAACTTGGCAGCTTACAATGTGCAATACTCTGAAGATTTAAGAGGATATAAATGAATAAGGAGCCACAAGACAAGAATTCAAGGAACATATCCATGCAAACACTGTTCAAAAACACATAAATAACATGCATACACACACCTCTTGTAGAAGGTCGGCTTGCTCGATGGCCTTCAGCACGCTCTTCTTGGATGTGTCCTGAATTTCTCCCCCCATAAGAAACTCGTCCAGGATAAAGTAAGCTTTCTCAAAGTTAAAAATGATGTCAAGCTCACAAACCTACATTGGGTACAACACACACAAAACAGTGGAGACGTGAGCACAATCTTGTTTACATGCACAATAATCTGGTAATATTCTATATATGAGTGTCACATAAATGTGTTGAAATAATCCAGTTCAAAGAAATATGAATAAGACAGCAGTTATATGCCTATATTATTTAATGAGTATTCAAGTACAGTACAGAGAAGTCTCTCATGCTCACCAAGGCTGCATTTTTCTTAATCAAAAATACAGTAAAAACAGTGATATTGTGAAATATTATTACAATTTAAAATGACCTCATTATATTATATTTAAAATATTATTTCTGTGATGGCAAAGCTGAATTTTCAAGTCATTACTACAGTTTTCAGTGTCACATGATCCTTCAAAAATCATTCTGGTATGCTCATTTGGTGCTGAAGAGGCATTTCTGATTATCAATGTTGAAAACTGCTGTGCTGTTTAATATTTTTGTGGAAACAGTGTTACATATTTTTTCAGGATTCTATACATTTTAAAAGAGCAGCATTTATTTAAAATATCATTACAAATAACATTACAATTTACAAATGTCTTTACTCTTAATTTTGATCAATTTAATGCTTGCTGAAAAGAAATAATTAATTTATATCAAAACCTTGAACAGTAGTGTATGTGAAAAGTATTAACATTTGAATAAAGTACATCATTTAGGACTGCCATTAACTTTAACTTTTTGCAAATCACGAATTGACTTGACTTGACTCATCAATAATTAAATTTGTTGAAAATTTTCATCATCGATTCTGTGCAAACCCCTAACATCAATGTATCTTAATAAATGGCAAGAACAACTTAACCAAAATGTAACCATAATAGGAAAATGACGTGCATGGTAAAGTGGTCAAAAAGGAACAATGCGGATGCTACACTCCATTAAAAATGTAACATTGTGATGCACAAGGGAATTAACGTTAATAAATGACAGGCAACCAAAACAGTTAGATAATCAAAACAGAAAAGCCATGTGCACAACAGCAAATAACATCAATATGGAGGGAGATAAAAGGCATAATGTGACATTTACAGAGAAAAACAGACATAGAACGAATAGGAGGATAAAAGTAGAGGAGAAGACGGACAAAGAAGCAAAAAAGATGGGAAAGTAAAGAGAATTTCACAGGTCTTGGGTTGCTGTGATGTGGGGTATGAATTAGTGAGAAAGGAGGAGAATAAGAGAGAGGCCAGATGAAAGAGGGGTGGTGGCAAGGAATGACTCACACTGCCAAAGTACTTATCCAGCAGCTCCACAAAGCGATGGATGACCTCCAGGGTAATAAGCTCATTGTCATGCTCCTCCACCGCACAGCAGAAATATAGACTGGCATACCTACATACCCACACACAAACAAACACACCTCCAATAAATGGACGTATTAGATGTAACCCAATCAAAAAGTATATTTGAAGGCAATCATGTAAACAAACCAAATATTAGATGAAAATTTGAAATGTTGCCTAGTCAACTAACTGAACATTCAATTATATATGTGTGTGTGTGTGAAT
>NW_015505189.1:2668221-2681728 GCF_001515645.1 Sinocyclocheilus grahami | reverse complement strand
GTAAAAAAAAAAAAAAAAAAGCAAGCGAATGTGAAAACAGGTTGGACGAAATGCTCTGCAAGTGAAACTCAAACTGCTGTCATTAGGTATACGTTTATATTTAAAAAAGAAAAAAAGGCTGAATATATTGAAAAATAATAAAAACGTGAAAAGAGATGAGGAAGAAATGTCAATGTACTTGAAAGTTTAGGCTGAAATTGTGTTTTTATTATTTATAAAATTACATTCACACATAATTCTGTTTTGGTTACCAGACAGATTTTACACAGGTAAAAACATGTCTTCATGCTGAATTATTCAATCGCTTTAAAAAAAAAAAAGAAAGTTAATCTCAAAATATTCCCTTATTTCACACCACGTTTAAAAAGCCATGTAAATACATCACACCTAATATCAAAGCCCTCTTTTGTTATCTGAAACAAGCTACAAATACTCCCTTACTTATTAGAACTCTAACGCCACGCTTACAGTCAGAAACACGTCTTTGGAAAGCAGGATGTAGACCAAGACAAACAGGAAAGAGCTTTCACGCCATTTTGTGGTTGAGATTCAGTGCCCTGTTCTCGAAGTAATACACATTCAGACGTTTTACTACTGTGGCTCAAGGGACAAAACAAAATGAATAGAAATGAATACTGAATATAGTCAATTCAGTATTGTAGCCATTTAAAATCGTCTATTTAATATTCCTCCTGTTTGGTGAATATATCTTCAAAATCGATCCATTATAAAAAAACATTAGTAGAGTTACTTATGGTCCATATGCTGCAATAGCACTTCTTTTTAAAGTGGTACAAGTACAAATATTTGCATCTCACACAAATAAACATGGCTGGATGGTCAATGTCATTGTTTCCTGAGCAGCTACAGTAGATGTATAGTAATGGCATTGGATTCAATTTGAGGTTTTTCCAAAGCAGGTCACTTGATCAATGTAACAATAAATCATTCTTTGAAATAAAACTAAAAGCTGAGATTGCATGACCTGTTGTTAAAATGGCAAGGCTCAACTCCTTTTTCTAAATATGTTTCTGATTGCTAAATTTGAGTGTCTATCTGCAACTCTCTTTCTACAGTGTCTCTTAAGAAAGATGAGATCCCAGCCATTTTAAAATGTAAAAGACAAAAAGAGGTTGGAATTGAAATACAATCACATGCTGATCTCAGTAGTACCAAAATTAACCCCACCTACCCTCTTTTATTCTCCTGTTCTCCTCCCACCCTTTGGACCCATTCACAAACTCCCCTTCACATAAACCCACATGTCGCAGTAGTACCAAAATTTACCATCTGTCTTGACTGCATTTGAAACTAGTACTAGGCCAGCCCCATCTCCTCTAGGACGCTCCTGGGTGACTCATCCTCCTGTCCGGAGAAAAGGAGACAAGGGTTTCCATTGAGGGATCCTCACAGTGTACATTACACAATGCAGTGATTACGTAACTTGGCAGCTTACAATGTGCAATACTCTGAAGATTTAAGAGGATATAAATGAATAAGGAGCCACAAGACAAGAATTCAAGGAACATATCCATGCAAACACTGTTCAAAAACACATAAATAACATGCATACACACACCTCTTGTAGAAGGTCGGCTTGCTCGATGGCCTTCAGCACGCTCTTCTTGGATGTGTCCTGAATTTCTCCCCCCATAAGAAACTCGTCCAGGATAAAGTAAGCTTTCTCAAAGTTAAAAATGATGTCAAGCTCACAAACCTACATTGGGTACAACACACACAAAACAGTGGAGACGTGAGCACAATCTTGTTTACATGCACAATAATCTGGTAATATTCTATATATGAGTGTCACATAAATGTGTTGAAATAATCCAGTTCAAAGAAATATGAATAAGACAGCAGTTATATGCCTATATTATTTAATGAGTATTCAAGTACAGTACAGAGAAGTCTCTCATGCTCACCAAGGCTGCATTTTTCTTAATCAAAAATACAGTAAAAACAGTGATATTGTGAAATATTATTACAATTTAAAATGACCTCATTATATTATATTTAAAATATTATTTCTGTGATGGCAAAGCTGAATTTTCAAGTCATTACTACAGTTTTCAGTGTCACATGATCCTTCAAAAATCATTCTGGTATGCTCATTTGGTGCTGAAGAGGCATTTCTGATTATCAATGTTGAAAACTGCTGTGCTGTTTAATATTTTTGTGGAAACAGTGTTACATATTTTTTCAGGATTCTATACATTTTAAAAGAGCAGCATTTATTTAAAATATCATTACAAATAACATTACAATTTACAAATGTCTTTACTCTTAATTTTGATCAATTTAATGCTTGCTGAAAAGAAATAATTAATTTATATCAAAACCTTGAACAGTAGTGTATGTGAAAAGTATTAACATTTGAATAAAGTACATCATTTAGGACTGCCATTAACTTTAACTTTTTGCAAATCACGAATTGACTTGACTTGACTCATCAATAATTAAATTTGTTGAAAATTTTCATCATCGATTCTGTGCAAACCCCTAACATCAATGTATCTTAATAAATGGCAAGAACAACTTAACCAAAATGTAACCATAATAGGAAAATGACGTGCATGGTAAAGTGGTCAAAAAGGAACAATGCGGATGCTACACTCCATTAAAAATGTAACATTGTGATGCACAAGGGAATTAACGTTAATAAATGACAGGCAACCAAAACAGTTAGATAATCAAAACAGAAAAGCCATGTGCACAACAGCAAATAACATCAATATGGAGGGAGATAAAAGGCATAATGTGACATTTACAGAGAAAAACAGACATAGAACGAATAGGAGGATAAAAGTAGAGGAGAAGACGGACAAAGAAGCAAAAAAGATGGGAAAGTAAAGAGAATTTCACAGGTCTTGGGTTGCTGTGATGTGGGGTATGAATTAGTGAGAAAGGAGGAGAATAAGAGAGAGGCCAGATGAAAGAGGGGTGGTGGCAAGGAATGACTCACACTGCCAAAGTACTTATCCAGCAGCTCCACAAAGCGATGGATGACCTCCAGGGTAATAAGCTCATTGTCATGCTCCTCCACCGCACAGCAGAAATATAGACTGGCATACCTACATACCCACACACAAACAAACACACCTCCAATAAATGGACGTATTAGATGTAACCCAATCAAAAAGTATATTTGAAGGCAATCATGTAAACAAACCAAATATTAGATGAAAATTTGAAATGTTGCCTAGTCAACTAACTGAACATTCAATTATATATGTGTGTGTGTGTGAATGCAATAAATTAATAAATAAATATAATTATATTAATTCTATAATTATAATTATAGAAGAACTAAAATTACTACCTAGAAATAATTAAAACTTAATTGAAATTAAAAACAAATTAACCCTAAATATTTCTAAGGAATAAAACTAAAAAAGCACATGTCTAAAATTTAAACTAAAATAGTCTACACACTTTCTTAGTGTGTGGAAGTGACCAACGAAAACGTAATAAGAAATTACCCAACATGGATGCATGACAGCAGAAATGTTATAGTGAAGGTGCTTAAATCAAACCTCAATGACATTAAGAAGCTGCCAAAACAAGTACATATTAGATGGAGTGCAGGTGAAAAACAAAAACAAGCGTCACAATGAAGAACAAGGCAGCTTTACTTTTAGTGCCCCCTTGTGACCAAAAACAATGACCACCTCTCCACACACCTTTTTATTGTCTATCTTGAGTGCAGTTACAGTATTAGATGCTTACAAAAAGGGTTTATTACTACACAATGCAAAGGGGCATGAGAGGTTCCTATTGAATTTAGTCAAAGCTGGAGTGTATGTGCATAGGAGACTAGATATGAAATGTATTTTGATGTTTCAAACAATTCTACTGCTCAATAATAACGCAATAAATGAGTCATCGTTCACAATAGTTTGATGTACACGTTATTAGACAGTTAGAGTAAAAACAACAGGTCAGCGGGAAAAAAAGGTGTATAGTCTGTGTACCTGGACTATGTTTTATTTAGTACAACCTTTTATGTGTATGTAAGAAACTGACAACAAGAAACATATTTGCAACTGACATTTCTGTCTCACAAAGGCATCAAAAGCATGCGTGGTTTTCTACCTCTTGTAGACTATCTTTAGATCTCTCCATTCCAGAAAGCTGCACATTTTAGGTTTTCTGGCCAGCACCACCTGCATGAGCTCTCGGACCATCTTTTTCTTGTCACGCTCAGCTGTAGCCGTGTACCATTTCTGGAGCCGCAGCTTCCCCTGCCGGCTGAACAGAAGCATAAAGCGCATCTACAGAGAAACAGGAGAGGAATGCATTAAAAATAATACTCCATATGGCGGAGAATGTTAAGCTAAATAAATCAATAAACAAACAAGTCTCTGGAAATAAATAATTGGAGCAGTGTTATTTTAGTATTATTTATGTAGTATTATAGTATTTATTAGCTTTTTTGTTTGTGTAATTTTTATTTTATTTTTACTTTTGGTACTCTTATGTACTTTAGTAATTTTTTATTAGCTTGATTTTTTTATTTTAGTAATTTTAGTATTTCAAATTCAGCTTATTTCATTTCAGATAGCTGCCAAGACATTTATAATTTAAGTTTATTTTTTTTAGTTTGTTTTTCATTTAGATATATTTAGATTTTCTTTTTGATGATTAATGAAAATGGTTTTACTGGTAAAAAGTTGCAGTTAACAATAACACTGAATTGAATTTAAAAAAAAATAATTAAAAAAAAAAAAATATATATATATATATATATATATATATATATACTAACAAATTTTCACTAAAAATACATGCTGCAGTGTTCCTCATGCTATACTTCATTAAAAACCTGTTATATGATAATTATTACACATGCAGTTTTTATGACTTCATATTAAATTAGAAACTACTAGTTTTAAAATTCACTCACCTCCACAGAACTAGGCCAGTAAAAGGCCAAAAGCGATTAAAACTTGTGAAGAACCTTTTAAAAAACTGTGACCTAAAATATACAATTTACCTTACACATTCAAATAAATTACAACCTAAAATCTTGATGCTGGTAAAAAAAAATATATATTTATGTCCATGTTATTTGTCAACTACCCATGTACAAATGATGATTAAAATTATATATATATATATATACTAACAAATTTTCACTAAAAATACATGCTGCAGTGTTCCTCATGCTATACTTCATTAAAAACCTGTTATATGATAATTATTACACATGCAGTTTTTATGACTTCATATTAAATTATAAACTACTAGTTTTAAAATTCACTCACCTCCACAGAACTAGGCCAGTAAAAGGCCAAAAGCGATTAAAACTTGTGAAGAACCTTTTAAAAAACTGTGACCTAAAATATACAATTTACCTTACACATTCAAATAAATTACAACCTAAAATCTTGATGCTGGTAAAAAAAAAATATATATTTATGTCCATGTTATTTGTCAACTACCCATGTACAAATGATGATTAAAATGTTGTGAACTGTGCTTATAACCAGCATCTGACTTATCAGAAAGGATGATGGCGTAATGGGAAAATTGAAAAAAAAAAAAGGAAAAAAGGTTTACCTCTTTTTTTTTCCTAAAAGAACTTCAGCGTCATCCATCATTATAAAATTAGAAAGTGAGCTGCAACTGGCCTATACATTTCAGATGTGTTAAATATTTAAGAGAGCTGAAGAGCACTGCATCTGCTCCCATCAGACATGGCCCACATTTCCAACACGGTGCATTCAGCTCAATCCACTCTAAAGGCTATTAACTATCACATTTTCTGATCAAAGAACTAGTATGACACACTATGACTAAAAACCATAAGACTATTACATGGAACACGACTCTAAAGCACACATTAGTTTAATTGTGGAACATTCTTACCAGCTTGCTAAATTAAGGACTTATACTTTGTGTCAGAATTTATCAGCCTACATCAGCCCTTGAAATAGTCTAAAAATGGCTCCCATCAGACATGGCCCACATTTCCAACACGGTGCATTCAGCTCAATCCACTCTAAAGGCTATTAACAACCACATTTTCTGATCAAAGAACTAGTATGACACACTATGACTAAAAACCATAAGACTATTACATGGAACACGACTCTAAAGCACACATTAGTTTAATTGTGGAACATTCTTACCAGCTTGCTAAATTAAGGACTTATACTTTGTGTCAGAATTTATCAGCCTACATCAGCCCTTGAAATAGTCTAAAAATTATGCACTGTACTTGACAATGAAAGGCTCAGCTTAACAATGTACATGTTTAATATCCAAAAAAAGAAAGACATGAAAAAGATGAGATGTGGGGAAAAAAATAATTGAGGCCAAAGACGAGAATAGTAACCTCCTAAGGGAAGGAGAGACTGTCTTCTTCAATGCTATATATAAAATTTTTTTTTTCCTGTATTCAAGTCCATATTTAGCGGTCAAATCAAATAACAATTTAGCATCCACACATACAGACAAGGTTGTTAATGCCATGCACGGTTTTTACTTGATCAGTGCGACTTATAACAATTGTTAGTGGTTTAAACACACAAACATTGGACATTAAATTCACACATTCGTGAAATTCTACTGTTAATAAAGAACATGAAAATCTACAGAAGAGACAATCAGATCACCATCTATTGCTACACTACACATCTTTACTAAGAGAGCTGAAGAGCACTGCATCTGCTCCCATCAGACATGGCCCACATTTCCAACACGGTGCATTCAGCTCAATCCACTCTAAAGGCTATTAACAACCACATTTTCTGATCAAAGAACTAGTATGACACACTATGACTAAAAACCATAAGACTATTACATGGAACACGACTCTAAAGCACACATTAGTTTAATTGTGGAACATTCTTACCAGCTTGCTAAATTAAGGACTTATACTTTGTGTCAGAATTTATCAGCCTACATCAGCCCTTGAAATAGTCTAAAAATGATGCACTGTACTTGACAATGAAAGGCTCAGCTTAACAATGTACATGTTTAATATCCAAAAAAAGAAAGACATGAAAAAGATGAGATGTGGGGAAAAAAATAATTGAGGCCAAAGACGAGAATAGTAACCTCCTAAGGGAAGGAGAGACTGTCTTCTTCAATGCTATATATATATATAAAAAAATTGTTCCTGTATTCAAGTCCATATTTAGCGGTCAAATCAAGTAACAATTTATCATCCACATATACAGACAAGGTTGTTAATGCCATGCACGGTTTTTACTTGATCAGTGCGACTTATAACAATTGTTAGTGGTTTAAACACACAAACATTGGACATTAAATTCCCACATTCGTGAAATTCTACTGTTAATAAAGAACATGAAAATCTACAGAAGAGACAATCAGATCACCATCTATTGCTACACTACACATCTTTACTTACAGCGATGAATGTTTTCTGCTGTTTTTCTAGTACCACAGAAAGAGGGGGAAAAAACAAAAGCTCTTATTTGGAGAAATAAATGCTCTCTTTAGATTGATACTTTAGTTACATGTGTTTGTAGATCTCATCAAAGCAAAAGCAAGTTCTGGCCTGCCAGTTTACTGAACATGGCAAACAGGGAAATGTTGAACAGACATTACATTTCGCTGTCCTCTGCTATGATCATTAGTGCTTTCTTCAGTTAGTAAACACTGTTGTATGGCGTGTTGGATATTATCTCTCAGAGCAGCACTTCCTTTCATGCTTAACTGATTAAACAAAGGAAATATGCTGTGAAATACTTCTATAACGGAATATATGTGAGAGAACACGCTGTTATGACTCTAAAACCGCAGTGAAATGTACTGAGTGGGATTAAAGGCAATCTTCTGACTCACAGTTCATCTGAATCTCACACTCAAATACAAAGCAGCAACTAGACAAGCGTTTCCGGGTCGAATCGAGAGTCAAAAGACAGCTTTAAAGTTTAAGTATTCATAAAACGCTTCGTATGAACGCCAAGCTGTGAACAGCGTTTAGGTGATTAATTAAAAGTGCCAACTTAACATATTAAATCCAGCTGTCAAACTGACCGGCTAGTGAACAAACTCTTCGCAATAACATGACAACGTGAAAATATGAATTTATTTGACAGAGGTAAACCACACAAAGCGTCCACACTGAACAGACCACCTAGGGCCCGACAGGTGAGATGTGAATTTTTAAACAGGGTTTGAGGTGTCCAGGAAGCTGACTGTACTGACTTAGCCGTAGCTAGCTAGCTCAGCCTGAAAAGTGCAGATTAATGTCTCTATAAGAGTATAACTTACCATTTTGACGGCTTATTGAGAGCAGTCAGGTATTTTCAGTGAACAGCAAACCGCTTATTGGTCAATACCGCGAGATATTATCAATACATGTCTCATTGACTGCTCGTAGTTTCAGAGCCCCATTGAAGCAGCCTGGAGTAGCGTTACCCAATTCGTTAACGAACTGCTCTATTGAGTCGGATCTTTTCAACGCATCAGTTAAACCGGTTCGTTCACGAATTGAACACTACAGTAAACATCCGTATTAATGAAACTTATTCGAAAACTCGTAATACACAGCAATGTGTGCAGACAACATAGTCTATGCTGCGTCGAGGGACCACGACTGAGCATGGTGTAGTTGTGGCATGGTGACCCATTTGAAATCCCAGAAGGAAAACTATGCTTTTTGTCACATCCTTCATCACGTAACTATAAGATTAGATCGCTTTTTCAAAAGGAGCTTGTAACAACTTCATATGTGATGTCTTATTGGAAGAATGTGGGTGATTATATTGATTGGAAAAAAGTATGGACTCTGTCTTCGAAATACATAACTAACAAGGTTAGAGAAATCTCATTCAAATTGTTACACAGATTTTAAGAGGTTTAAATCAGACATAGATACAAGCTGTTCTTTTTGTGGTGACCCTAATGAAACTGATATGCATATCTTTTGGGATTGTCCTCACACACAGCTATTTTGGATTGAATTCTCTAATGTTATCAATCGCAGTGTACTCCAGGATTTCTCTCTGCTTTTTAAGGATGTACTGTTTGGCTTCTTTAATATACAAAAAGATCAAATTAATGAATATTTTATTATTGACCTATTATTACTTCTGGCAAAATGTCATATTCACCGCAGTAAATTCACTAATCAAAATCCTTTATATATGGTTTATAAAAAAGAGGTTCAACAGTATATCCAAACGATTTCATCTTCCAAGAATCTCAAGGCTTTTAAAACGGTTAATTTAATCTTTTTAATTTATTTTGTTAAATCTTTTCGTTTTGTATTATGTATTTATTTATTGATATTCTCTGTATTTTTATATTTGATACCTTGGCATTAATAATAATAAAAAAAAAAAACGTTATGGCATGAAAGAACAATTGAGTCGGTTCGTTTAAACGAAGTTTGAAAGAACCGATTCCCTGAATCGAGCCGGAGCTGGGTAGCATCATCATCACCAGCGCGCATGCGCATTCCTGTCCCCACTAGATCTCTTGCAGAAATTCCTCTTGCTGCCTTTACAAGAAATTAATTCCCACTTCTAACAAAAAATAACGAATGTTCTATGTGTTTACGTTTTCGAAAGCGATAAAGTGTTTTTCTTATCTGTTTGTAAAACTTAACAGCTTTGCCTCTGAAATCAGGGTAAGATGTTCAGATGTTGTTGCCATGACAAAACAGGGGGCTGATTCAGGTTTCCATGGTAACGGAGATAGGGTGGGTTTAAGAACTTTAATCTTACCCAGATTCATGCTGCTCAGTTTGGGTCATTGATTGCGACAATCATGACAAATGAAATCACAATGTCACTTGTACTGCCAGCTAGTGCTACGCGTGCATTCATCTGAAAGGTTATTATTCCAATAGCGTATCTACACATTCATTTATCCGAAAAGTGTTGCAATATAGTTGACTTTTTATCTTTGAACACAAGATGTCGCCAGCTCCAAAGTAATTAAATAAAGAACGTAAACCTAATTCATGTTCGCGTATGGGCGCTTTTATTATAAAAGAAAACAATTTTAATAAACAGTCTTCAAGAAAATATAACATTCGACAATAAATTAATATAAATACTGTAAAACAACTTTAAAAAAAAAAGATAAGCATATTAAACAGATGAAACCAAGCATACAAATGAATTCACTCTTCAAATTATTAGTGCATGTAGAACCTCTTTGTCTGCAGAGGCTGTAAATTTGTTCATTAAATCTCCCTGATTGTTTCAGACATATGTTTCAAACAGTAGTGCTTTCTTTTTATAGCATAGATCTTTCCTCCCCCATAGCAGAGGACACATACTGAATAAACATTTATACGTTTCTTATTAAAGTTCGGCACCCCCACCCCTTTCATTTTAAAACAGAACTCCAAGCATCTCTTGACTTCAGTAGTATGTTGTGTGCAGACTTGTTGGCAGTTTCTTTGGTCCTTCTATTTGTATGGTTACTTCAGGTACAACCTCGGTCTGTTAGTATTCCTGAGGCTGGTTCACCTGACCGCTAAACAACAACGCACCTGTGAATTTAAACGGGGGATATTACTATTAAGGGAGACAACCAACAGACAAAACTACACTGACACACATCCAGATAAAAGCACACGAAATGAAAGCACAACTGACCAGTGGGTTTGTGCTGAATAAGGAAATAGAAGGGTCTATCTAATTTGATCTCCTCAACAGCCATGCGAGAGTAGATGACAGCCGCTGTGGAATCACAGAAAAAATAAATAAAGTAAAATATGCATTTTGGTTTCACTATAATGACAGTTAATGCAATTAAATAACTGTTGTAGTGTATTGCAATTCAGTGTCTGTACCTGTGGCAGATGAGCCTTTGGTTCCTTCTTCATTCACCTCAAGTTTTACTCTCTGAAGGACCTTGGATACACATAAAGGTTCCTCAGCTAATTGTACAAAGAGAGAGAGAGAGAAACAACTATTAGATTTATCAAAAAAGAGAATCCATTAACATTTATTCTTTAACAACAGCATTGCCAAAAATGAAATCTGACAATTTCCAATACTCACTGGTAATGCGAGAGAAATCAGCTTTGCTCTGGCTGAAAATGTCTCCAAGACCCATCTTGCTCAGTGTGGACTTAAGATCAATTTCTGTATCCATGGAGAACCTGAGATATCATCATTATATAACACATACATTAGGCTTCGTGTTTTAATATGTTCATCGCAATATAAAAATCCTACGCAGGTTCACAGAAATAGATGCGTTACCTTGGCATAGCAAGTTGTTTGTTAATCTTTCTCATCTGTTTTCTCCATTGGTGAATCCTGCTGCTTCTCAGCTCTTTGTTCAAGGCCAAAAGAGGCACATCCCTCTCAAATGGCATCACCAGAAGCATACTTAGCGACTCCCCCTCATAAGGCACCTCAATGACATCATAGTCCACACCGTCTTCAGTCACAAACTCACCTACATGGAGAAAAAGTTTGTAAATAACCATTACAAATTTCTTAATTTTCTCATCAGTTCCTTTAAACTAGGGGTAGGCAAGTTCGGTCCTAGAGAGCCGCAGTCCTGCAGAGTTCAGCTCCAACCCTGGAGGAGGAGGGGGAAAAAAAACCCTCACTTGATTAGCTTGTTCAGGTGTGTTTGATTAGGGTTGGAGATGAGGCTTCGTGTTTTAATATGTTCATCGCAATATAAAAATCCTACGCAGGTTCACAGAAATAGATGCGTTACCTTGGCATAGCAAGTTGTTTGTTAATCTTTCTCATCTGTTTTCTCCATTGGTGAATCCTGCTGCTTCTCAGCTCTTTGTTCAAGGCCAAAAGAGGCACATCCCTCTCAAATGGCATCACCAGAAGCATACTTAGCGACTCCCCCTCATAAGGCACCTCAATGACATCATAGTCCACACCGTCTTCAGTCACAAACTCACCTACATGGAGAAAAATTTTGTAAATAACCATTACAAATTTCTTAATTTTCTCATCAGTTCCTTTAAACTAGGGGTAGGCAAGTTCGGTCCTAGGGAGCCGCAGTCCTGCAGAGTTCAGCTCCAACCCTGGAGGAGGAGGGGGAAAAAAAACCCTCACTTGATTAGCTTGTTCAGGTGTGTTTGATTAGGGTTGGAGATGAACTCTGCAGGACTGCGGCTCTCTAGGACCGAACTTGCCTACCCCTGCTTTAAACAAATCGTTGACACTCACCACAGTTGAATTTTGAAGTCATAGTCATCATAGGAACAGATACAGCACTGCCGTTGCCTCTGTGGAATAGCTGTTCCCTAGTAAGTTTAGGGTCAAACGGTGTCTTCCAGACCCCATGGAAGTGGAGGGCATTCAACAGGACCAAGCGTGTCAGTTCACTCAACACCCCAGAGGGGAGGAAGTCAGTAATCATTCCTAAGAAATGAAACCAATAAATCAGTTAATCGTCTTGTAAATGTGTATGGTGAGTGAGTTTACATTTAATAATTTAGCAGGCATTTTTATTCAAATTGATGTAGAAATGAGGAACATCACAGGCAATGTAATCAAAATAGAAGTGACTTTAAAATACTTACCACCAGTGTGGTCAGATGTCCAGGAGTTGATCACCTTCCGGGCCATCTCTGGTTGGCTGAAGTCTATTTGGTGAGGGACACTCTGGAAGGCTTTGGTCAGGCTGCACCTAAAAAGCTTTTCCAGGATTATCTTCTGGTTAACCATGACACCGCTGGCTACTTCTACCCCGTCTTCACTGGCCAGATCTCTTTGAAGAAGCCTCTGTAGCTTTGGCATTCCTCGTGCTATCAAAGAAAAAAAAAAAAAAAAAGAGTTTGAAAAACAACAATCTTTACACATTGCATTAGGAATGTAAGATATGATTTAAACATAAGAATGCAAGATATAAATGATACGCAAAGGCCTATTCTCTACATACATATATATGTGCTTTATCAAAATTATCTATCTATCTATAGTTTTTCTAAGCCCTATTCGCACGGGATTAGTATTATCTGGGGACCTTGTGTGATTTTGAAATTACTTTACAAATTACAGACATGGCCGATTGGCACGGGATTAAGATCACAGACAACCTTTGCAACTATTACAAATGACTGGAAGTCACCAGGTAATACTAATCCCGTGCGAATAGGGTTTAAGCTGTTCCAGAACATAATAGAATTACATCAACTGCTCTCATTCATCTACCTTGCAGTGAGTAGCCCATCTTGGAGGTGAGCATTTGAAGAGTGCTGCCATAAGCACCCAGCTGAGCCATGCCTAGCACTGAAGAGATGCCATAGGGAGAGAGAACCAGATTTCTGTCCGGAGCAGATTGGATGGCTTCGGAGAACACCTGCAGCCCAAAATCTGTCTGTTTCTCCTGCATAAGGTTGCACAAGCTTGACCCACAAAGGGTAAAGATCAGCAGTACACTCGGGCTCTGCATCCTGAATAACTGAGGAAGACGAGAGAGATGTCAGCTGTCAATTGTAGATAGAACAGATTTTATTAAACAAAGAAAAAGCTCCATTGGATCCCCCCCCCCCCCCCCAAAAAAAAAAAAAAAACCCCCGTTTTTTTCTCCC
>NW_015505189.1:2625455-2668045 GCF_001515645.1 Sinocyclocheilus grahami | reverse complement strand
AAAATTTTTTTAAAAAAAAAAAAAACCCCCTGGGGCCCCCCCCCCCCCCCCAAAAAAAAGAGAACAAGCTGCTGCTTTACTTTCCCTTGTGAAAATCCTCCCTCATGTGCAAGACACAACACCCACCATTCAAACGCTATACCATGCCATTTCTGTTTGTCTATCTTTACTCATGCCTCACATAATAATATAGCACTTAGAACATTTGTCTTTAAACACTTATCCCAATTTTAAGATTCATAACTTTATTCTGTGTATACTGATGTCTGGGTAAACAGCTGGTAATTTATATCAACTAACAATTACATTTTCAAATTTCACATCTAATTCAGTTCTGCCAATGCCGATCAGTCCAAAACTCATGGGGAAAATCTAATAGAACAAGCAATCAATTACTTGAGCTAAATGCGACCAAAACTTTACAACTTCAAAAAGTTGTATTTATTACACATCGGTTTTATAAGTTTGAGTCCATTTGCGGTATGAGGCAAAACAAGAACATAAAATTACCTGAAAGATGCTTTGATTTTGGAGAGTTCCTTTGTAGATTTAGCTTGTTGTTGTGATCTTCAATGCAGTGCAAGCCTTGAACTGCCCTAAATGTGTTTTTGAGTAGATCTGTCGCTATTTAAAGGACTTGAGACCTCCCCTTCAGACGCGCACACACACTAGCGGAAGTTATGAAGTCACCAGTCTGCCTTTTCATCCCTCCTCTAGCCTTTTTCACACAGACAAACATAAACACTTTTTTCACCCAGTCTCTTTCCTTGTCTGTCTCGCCTTTTTTACAGGACCGTTAAACAGTCAACTTGTCAAGTCATAGCTACGTTTAGTCTAAGGCAGAAGTCATTGCCATTGCATATCAGTCTTTAAAGTTTCTTTGTTTAAAGAAACTCTCACATCTACTTTTAAATCAGTATATATCAGTATATTAATAAATGTCATTATTTAATTATCAGTTGTCGACTTCAACATCAATATATATATATATATATATATATATATATATATATATATACATATATATATAGCCTACACACAGACACTTTGTAATTCACTTCGTAATAATGAAACCGCAATGAATTACAAACAATCACTCAAGAACAAAACTTGTTTTAGCAAGCACACACTTAATCAATTTTAATAAGGCCACTGACAGGACTGGATGTTTTAACATCTATGTATGTGCCAAAAATAAAAGTTGACATAATTCATCCCCTTATCACTCTGTTCAGCAACCACAATAACTGTAAAAATAGGTTCTTCATCTGGAGTAATTAAGAATATTAGGCTGAAGCACTGACTCACCTTTGGGAAAGATGACACATCACATGACCATATTTGGCTCTACAAAAAACACATTCCTTCACACATGCTCACGAGGAAGGCCACATTCTCTGAGTATAAGGAATAGTTAGGCGTCTAGGGACAGAAGGACAGGAGACATGGAAAAACTACTGATGAAATAACTTTTAATTATTTGAAGTCATGTCTAATGATCCCTGGTTTGAGCTTTATCATCAAGGCCAGCGTCCTCAGAGAATATGACACAAACTGAACGTGCAAAGAAAGTCTGCAGAGAAGCAGTATATAAAACAGGGAAAACACACACAAGCTAGTTACTTCTTGTGAGGAATGTTAAAGTACTAACCAACTGTTTTACTGAAATACAATATCTTAGCAACTAACTGGAAAAGCTTTAAAGAACCAGACAATGAAGTGGCAAAATGAAAATTCACAGTTCATAAAGTTTTTATACTCTGAATACAAACATTATGCTTTAATTAAGTTCACAGATGTTTTTAAGTGTCTTTGTTTTCAAGCCTTGCATGCAAGTTTCAAACTGTTAAATACATTGTTAAATGTACTGTAATATATCCTCTCTCTTGACTTCTGTCATATATACACACTTACGGTGATGATACAAGGGGCAACTTTTTTGACCAATGTTGCTTGGGCACTTTCCCATTGAGAATGGGCAACACATTTCTATCTGGATACTTTAGATTGGTTGTGGGCCCTGTGTCTCACCTGGTTGCCCATTGATGGCAACACTGCCCAGCAACATTGTTCAAAAAGTTGCCACGTGTATATCATCACCTTTACACATAGGTGTCTTAAGAATTTACACTTCATTCCCACTAACATAATGGCCTCTAATATAAACAGCACTCAAAAGTAACCCCAACACTATTTCCCACTGGAATGAGCATGAGAATCCAGTTTTCAGAGTATCTAAGTTTCACTGTAACCACAGGCAACCAACCAAGAAATGTTTGGGAAAGGAACATACCAAAACCACATTTTGGAAGATTAATGCTTTTATGCAATATTAAAAAAACTCTTCCCACTCGAGAAGAAAAAATAGCTTGAGAGTAAAACTGTTTATGTTAATTAAACATAAAAACAAAATTCACCCACAGAATAATACATTATTTTAATATACAGAACATTTTATTCATTTTATGTTGTTGTTGTTGCTGCTGGGGTACCTTCATTAGCACATATACGTTTGTGTGAAAATCGAACATGGGTTTCACTATGTGGTGGTCTCCTGAATTTTTCAAAGAAATTGTCTCCATGTTACTCAATCAAGCTGTAATGAAATGTCCTGCATTTGGTTTCAACATCCACTATGACAAATCCATCACGAACATGTCTAAATTCCAAAAATCTTTTCTCTCTTTTCCTGAAAGCAAAATTCAACTGACCTGATGTGGGATGTGCTTGTTTTTTTTGTTGTTGTTGTTTTTTTAATATCACTAAAATACATTTTATAGCTTTGAAATAAACTAATTAATTCTATGTGTAGAAATTAGACATTTTAATGCATTTATTTTCCTTTAACGTCTAAGTCTAATTGGAGTAACAGTCTTAATGTTGTTTAAAAACGACTCACCATCATAATCCAGCAGTATCCAGTATCGTGTTGGTCGGGTAGAGATGTTCTCACTTGACCTTTTCATTCGACTCTATACTCTTAATTGCAGCATTGTTTTATTCTGTTGTCAGGGAGTTCAAACAAACAGTCAGAAAATATTGAAATATTTTGTTTGTGGTCATTATGACTAATAACTGATCAACAATAGCTAATGAGTGGGCGAAAGACACCAGATGTGGTTGAGGAGAACCTAATGGAACACAAATGTGGGAGCATCTTGCTGTTGAGAAAGTGAGATTTCTTAGAGATATTGAAAGTAAAACTTATGCATCTTTCCTCAGAAACATGAAAACAGTGTATCAGAGATGTTGAAGAGTATAATTCATTTATACAGATACAGGACCAAATATGAACCTAATGAATAAACTGAAAATGCAATACAAAATGGGAACCTACATCTACTCTCTACATCTGTAAGCAAGATTCTGCTGATGTATTTATATCTGTACTACATTCTGATTGATCAGAAATTTGCTTAACTTTTATGCAGTGTCCATGGAAAATGCCAACCATGCTGATTAAAGGGATGGTTCAACCAAAAATTCTGTCATTAATTACTCACCTTCATGTCATTTCAAACCCGTAAGACCTTCGTTCATCTTCGGAACACAAATTAAGGTATTTTTGATGGAATCTGAGAGCTGTCTGACCCTCCATAGACAGCAACGCAACTGAAATGTTCCCAAGTCCAGAAACGTAGCAAGGAGATCTGTAAAATAATCCATGTGACATCAGGGGTTCAACCGTAATTATACAAAGCTACGAGAATACTTTTTGTGTGCAAAAGAAAAAAAAAGACTTTATTCAACAATTTGTTTCCTCCGCATCACCCTGGTGCCATTTTGGAGAATATCCGCTGGACGTAAACAACGTATGCTGTTCTGTGTCAGCTGCGTCACACGGATATGCTGTTTTCATTAAATGCATTATTTGTTTTTTTCTTTTGTGCACAAAAAGTATTCTCGTAGCTTTGTATAATTGCGGATGAAGCCCTGATGTCACATGGATTATTTTACAGATCTCCTTGCTACGTTTCTGGACTTGGGAACATTTCAGTTGCGTTGCTGTCTATGGAGGGTCAGACAGCTCTCAGATTCCATCAAAAATATCTTAATTTGTGTTCCGAAGATGAACGAAGGTCTTACGGGTTTGAAATGTCACGAGGGTGAGTAATTAATGACAACATTTTAATTTTTGGGTGAACTAACCCTTTAAGGCTCTTCAAAGTTAAATGATTTATGTGGATTTAAGGAATCTATTCTAGACTAAAAATTGCTGAAGAGCCTGACATCCTGTAGTGAGACCCATACAGGCATGTGGGGGTCATACCCACTTCTGACTTACTTTATGAGTTGCTGATGAAATTAATTTAAGTTGGATCAGCTTGTAATTTCAAAGTTTTACTTTGATTTTCAGTGTGATTTTGAATCCAGCCCTCAGTGGGTTGATGATTTTGGCTTTTCATTGACCACTGTCACATCATATTATTCTCAACAAATTACACAATGTATATAAGTAAAGATTTTCAACCTGAATATTTTGTTCATCGAGATCCAATGTGTGATTTAAGTGTTTCCTTAATTTTTTTGCACGGTGTATATATATCATATTCTCAAAACAGTAGCCATATGGGTTTAAACATGAAAAAGTCTCATTCTTTAGAGTTCTCCTTTTTTGATCATAAGGAGATGAGTAAGAAGAAAAGGCTGAGGGAAACAGCAGGGAAAATTATGAGTGGGTGACAAAGAATGCTGTGTAAGTGGGACATGGGGTATTCCCTCACCCCTGACACTTGTGTGGATCACCAACCAAGGAAAGTGATGATTTGCAGCCTCAACTGATGATGAGTTTATATTCTGCAAAGAAAGCGAAAGTTAATTCAGCAAGAAAATGTTCAGAGAACAGTTTCAGTTTTCAGCAAGTACTAAATGCCCATGTAAAGCTTAAATTAGAAGTTGACATTTAGGTCATTATTCTTCATTAACATAATGAAATAGCCTTTAAACAACTCAAAAAGCTTATAGGCTGAAGTCATGTTGATGTTATATATTAATATGGAAACTAATGGTGACTACATTTGAACCACAAAGCTCTTGCCAAATAGATAAGGCACAGGATATGACCAATGAGGAGAGAGCATTGAATTAGACAAAAACATGTCCTGTGTCTCACCCTTGAGCTCCAAGTGTCACAACAAATTTATATAGCCAAGGCTACCAAAATAGCTTGTACTTAAAGAGTGAGCAAAGTGCTTTAGGGGGTAAACAGGAAAGTTGAACCATCCAATAGGACATGCCATGAACTCTTTAACATTTCCATGAAATTGTGTGTTTTTTTAAAGGGGTGATGGGTGCTGCTGATGGGAAGCGTGGAATTTTTTTGAAGGCCAAACAATGAGTACTGTGAAATAGATTTGCTTGATGTTTTTCAGTTGAGAATTGTTGAGCAGGCAATTTTAACTCAATGCCACAAATAAGACTTATATTTTATATGTTTTTTTAACTAATAGAGTGTAATTTGTTTAATTTTACAATTTTATTACATCTTTTATCTGTTTAAGATATCACTGTAACATTAAATATCAGGGCTTTCCTTTACGGGCCAACTAAAATACACTCTAAAAAATCCTGGGTTATTTTTTTAACCCAAATGCTGGGTTGAGCCTTTTGGGTCATTTTTTGGGGTTATTTTTTCAGTGTTTGGGTAGTTTTTGTGTTACCCAGCTCCTGGGTCAAATGTAACAACTCAGTGTTTGGGTTGTTTTGCAGCTCCTGGGTCAGACATAACAACCCAATGTTTGGGTAGTTTTAGTGTTACTCAGATCCAGGGTCAGACGTAACCCAGCGGTTGAGTTATTTATCGTGGGAATTTTGCATCTTCACTTCACGAGAGAGCAGTTCTAAGCACCATCGAATTGATGCATTCTTCGGTAAAATACAGGTTTGTGTACATTTTATTTACTGTGCTGTATATAGTTACATTTTATGCAGAGCAACATACAGGCGCGCGGTGGGAATCACCTTTAACGAGTGTCACGGTCTTTTCGCGTGATGGAAAAGCCTGATGCTTTGCATCAAATAAATGATTTTATCCATAAAGATACAGAATATAATACTTTGTTTGGATGTTAAAACATGTCCTCAGAGCTGTAAATTTTTTGTTTATTGGCAGGTTATGGAGTCACAGCATGTTTCGGCTAGAGCAGTGATGGGCAAACTTGGCCCCTCCAGGTCCCTTTCCTGCAGAGATTTGATCCAACCCTGATATGACTCGCCTGCCTGTAGCCTTCTAGTAGTCTTGAAGACAATGATTAGCTGGTTCAGGTGTGTTTGATTAGGGTTGGAGCTAACCTCTGAAGGAAAGTGGCCTGGAAGGGCCAAGTTTGCCCACCCCGGGCTAGAGTGAAACGCTGGGCGGCGGTCTGTAAGCAGTTCCCCGCCGAACACGACTCCAGCTCGGGCACAAGAACCAGCGCCGTTACGATGGAAACAGAATAACAGAGACTGGTCGATTACACGTGAATTACTTCTGTTTAATGTTGAATTTTTGTTCTAATGTTTGTTAAACGAGTTTAAATATAGGCAATATGTATTAAAAACTATATAAACAATGCTGTAAACGATAAATAAAGGAAAATTTAAAAAAATCTGTAAACCTTACTTAATGTATGAAGTTAAAAAATAAGCTAGTAATATAGTAAAAATGAATAAACCCATTAGCTGGGTTAAATCAACCCATTATGCTGGGTTAAATAAACAACCCAATTTGCTGGGTAAATTTAACCCAAGATGGGTTCTGTTCTATATGTACCTAGCCCTTGGGTTAATAACAACCCAAATTGGGTTGTTTTTAACCCAGTGTTTTTTAGAGTGTAGGTTGCTAACAAGAGGCATTTTGTTCAAGGTTACATAACTGAAGGCATAACATGGCAAAACAATTATATCCGACAAACCCAAAGACACCAAAAGATAAACATCTGACTACAGCTGCCTTAAAGGGCAAAAGAAAAGAATTAGTCTTCGAATTTATGAAATGATTCAGAGGCTGAGAGTCGAAAGCCTTGAGAGTCAAAACTTGTGTTAACCTGTTTTGGCTGCGGTGCCTATGAGTGGAAGCTGTGGTTACAGTCAAGAGTACAAACTGTGGTCAGAATCTTCTCCTCATCTGCACGCATATCTTCAGCCACATTAACTGGTAAAAAATAAAAATAAATCACACAAAACGGTAATATATTAAGTGTTCTTGCAAACAGTAAAACAGACAAACCCCTTTTGCATTTGCAATTTTCCTTTCTGGAATTTTGACTTCAAATCTCTGAATTTTAAAACTATTTCTGATAACTGGGACTTTGTAAAAACAAACAATTCCAACTTTATATTTTGCAAATGCTACAAAATTTGGAAATAAATGCATACTTTTATACAAGGATGCATTAAATTGACCAAAAGTGACAGTACAACACTTTTATATTGTAAAGAAAAATTCAATTTCAAATATATGCTGTTCTTTTGAACTTTCTATTCATAAAAATTTTTTATAAAATCCTGAAAAAATGTTTCATGGTTTCAGTGATTTTTAACATTGTTAATAAACAGAAATGTTGTGAAGAAATAATGAATGAATAATTAATAATAAAGGTGTCACTATCTCCAGCTGGAGTGCCCCTGACTCCAGCAGAGGGCACTCCACCGCTGACTCTTGCCACTCTACCCCGGACTACATTTCCCATAACCCCTGCCTAGGAACTCATTATCACACTCACACCTGTTTCCATCAGTGACACTATAAAAGATGCACATACACACACACTCACACTGCTGAGTATTGCTAGCCTGTAGCGTTCCCTAGTTGCTGTGTTTCCGTGGCGTCTGCTCCAGCTCCTCCCGAGGTGGCGGCATCTGCTGCAGAACCTCCTGTGGTGGCGGCGGCGGCCACTCCAGCTCCTCCCGAAGTGGCAGCTTCTGCTGCAGAACCTCCCGTTGGCGGTGTAAGGTCATAAATTATCAAAGACTTCTGCTTTCCTCTCCCAAACCTATCTTCAGTAACAAAAGGGCCATTTGGCATTCCTGAAGGCACAGAAGTGCTGATATCGATCAAGGCCTGTAGGCCAACATGTGTATACATCGGGGGTCTGCTAATTGTCACACCTTTGCCCAGTGGGTGAAGTTGTAATCTGCTGATTGGTCAGTTTGAATGTCTCACATTTGGTTTTTAGTCACATGGTCAAGGAAGGGATAAAAGAGGACCGTAACTGTTGCTCTGGTCTTTCCTTTGCGACCTCTTTTTCTTTGCTCTCTCTTTCCTTTGCTGCCTCTCTCTTCTTGGGGCTCTGCTCTCTCTCTCTCTCAGGTAATATTTTACACACATGCTGGGTACAATTAATTGTTCATGTTTTACCATCCTTCATCTATTTTGTAACCAATTCAAGTGTAACCATAACAAAATATTGGTATTAAACCATTTAAATGATTAATTATGTGCTAACTAGTCTTGATTCAACATTAATATCGAAGTGCTACCTATTGCAATACAATATAGTCACTCAATAGCAACGCTCTCCCACATATTTAGCTATTCTAACTGCACTTATTTCCGTCGTTGGTATAAGTGGCAGTGGGTGGTAATAGACTAGAAATGTACAGTTTTATACCATCGTGCTGATAACGTTTCTTTAGTCATTCAGCAATCCTACAGCCTGAACCACCGTAGGGAAACCATCCTTACAGCGGCGGTGGCCGCTCCAGCTCCTCCTGAGGTGGCAGGATCTGCTGCAGAACCTCCTGTGGCAGTGGTGTCCGTTCCAGCTCCTCTCATGGTGGTGGTGCCCACTTCCCAACTCTTTGTATGTCCTGTTACAGCTAAGGAAGCCGTTTCTGAACTCTCTGCCTGTCCTGTTACGGCTAAGGAAGCCGTTTATGAACTCTCTATCTGTCCTGTGATGGCCAAGGAGGCCGTCTCTGAACTCTCAGCCTGTCCTGTCATGGCCAAGGAGGCTGTCTCTGAACTCTCAGCCTGTCCTGTTATGGCTAAGGAAGCCGTTTATGAACTCTCTATCTGTCCTGTGATGGCCAAGGAGGCCGTCTCTGAACTCTCAGCCTGTCCTGTCATGGCCAAGGAGGCTGTCTCTGAACTCTCAGCCTGTCCTGTTATGGCTAAGGAAGCCGTTTATGAACTCTCTATCTGTCCTGTGATGGCCAAGGAGAGCGTCTTTGAGCTCTTCGCCTGTCCAGCTGTGGCCAAAGAGGCTGTCTGCGAACCCTCTGACTGTCCTGTTACGGCCAAGGAGGCCGTTTGTGAACTCCCTGCCTGTCCTGTTACGGCCACAGAGGCCATTGTTAACCTCTTTGTGCTCTCTGTTCCAGTTCTGCCTGATCTACCTTGGTTGTGTCCTACACCATCAGCTCCACTGAAGTGGTGCTCCGTTCCTTCTGCTCCACCGTGGGGATCTTCGGTCCCGTCTGCTCTGCTGTGGTGGTCATTTGCTCCGCCGTGGAGATCTTTGTTCCCATCTGCTCTGCAGTGGTGGTCTTCTGCTCCACATCCATCCTGGCTTCTGGCTCCGCCTCGGCTCTCTGCTCCACCTTGGCACCCTGCTTTGCCAACTCCGCCCTGGCACCCTGCTCCCCCTTGGCACCCTGCTCCACCTGTTCAGCCTTGGCTTCCTGCTCTGCCGGCTCCGCCCTGGCACCCTGCTCCGCTGGCTGTGCCCTGGCACCCTGCTCCGCTGGCTTTGCTTCAGTCCCCAGTTCCCTCACTGCTGCCTGTCCTGTTACGGCCACAGAGGCCATTGTTAACCTCTTTGTGCTCTCTGTTCCAGTTCTGCCTGATCTACCTTGGTTGTGTCCTACACCATCAGCTCCACTGAAGTGGTGCTCCGTTCCTTCTGCTCCACCGTGGGGATCTTCGGTCCCGTCTGCTCTGCTGTGGTGGTCATTTGCTCCGCCGTGGAGATCTTTGTTCCCATCTGCTCTGCAGTGGTGGTCCTCTGCTCCACATCCATCCTGGCTTCTGGCTCCGCCTCGGCTCTCTGCTCCACCTTGGCACCCTGCTTTGCCAACTCCGCCCTGGCACCCTGCTCCACCTGTTCAGCCTTGGCTTCCTGCTCTGCCGGCTCCGCCCTGGCACCCTGCTCCGCTGGCTGTGCCCTGGCACCCTGCTCCGCTGGCTTTGCTTCAGTCCCCAGTTCCCTCACTGCCACATGGACCCGGCCCTCCATCCCTCCTCCTGTTCTGCCTCTGCTCCACCTCCCTCCTGGACTCAAGTCTGTTGAGGAGCATCTGGAAGCCGCTCCTTGGGGGGGGGGGGGGCTCTGTCACGATCTCCAGCTGGAGTGTCCCTGACTCCACCAGAGGGCACTCCACTGCTGACTCTTGCCACTCTACCCCGTACTACATTTCCCATAACCCCTGCCTAGGAACTCATTAACACAGTCACACTTGTTTCTATCAGTGACACTATAAAAGATGCACATACACACACTCTCACTACTGAGTATTGCTAGCCTGTAGCGTTCCCTAGTTTCTGTGTTTCCATGTTCCTGCCCCTGTTTCCTAGTTCCTTGTTTTCTTTCCTTACATTGCCTTAGTGTTCTTTGACCCTGGACTGCTTACCTGGTTTTTTATGATTGTTTGCTGCCTGACCTGACCTTTGCGTGTTCTGTGGATTACTCTTTTACCTCTGCCACTCTTTTGAATAAAGCCTGCAATTGGATCCATTACTGTGTTGTCACGCCTCCCCACGTTACAGAAGGAATGTTTCTTAAGCACCAAGTTAGTATATTAGACTGATTTTTAAAGTATCATGTGACATTGAACACTAAAGTAATGACTGCTGAAAATTCAGCTTTGTCACCAAGATGAATAAATTACATTTTAAAATATATTACAATAAAAAAAATATTACAGGGTTTAAATTGTAATAATATTTATGTTACTGTATGTTTGATCAAATAAATGCAGCCTTGGTGAGCATAAGGGACATCTTTAAAAAAAACTTCTAAAAATCTTTCTGACCCCAAACTTTTGAATGGTAGCATAGCTGATAAAATAATTTTACATAATCAATATATGAATTGGGACAAAACGTCTTAATAACAAAACAAAATTATGAAGTCATTATGAAGTGTAAGTAAAATTCAATTATATTCAATTATATAAGTAATAAATGAGCATTTGTGAGAAATAAAGTCACATTCACAAAAATAACCATGTGTTTAATTCATTGTAATAGTTACAACACTGTAGACTTATCAAAATCAAATTTGCAATATTATGTTAAAGTCTCTGGCTGTTTGGTCATATAAAATTTTTAATTTCTTTGTTTATTTTTACAATATACATATCAATTTTCCTCGAATGCCTTGTTTAGGGAAGTCAGGCAGCTGCAGGCCTCTCAACTCACGCACACGATGCTCTAAACACACACAAATGTGCACAGGTCACAAAACCAGACGCTTACATAACTTAAACCTGTCTTCACCTGACAAAAACCTTGCAGAAACTCATCTCCCTGATATCAAAGCAAATACATCAGACAGACACTGTGCCTCAGACATTTCCTGACATCAGATTTCTATGGCATGAACAAAACACAAAGCATGCAGCATGTGTGTGCAAGTGCATGTGTATGAGCATCTATGACTCAGTGTTTAGCACTCAGTACAGGAGGTGCTGAATCACATGTTTATGCAGTGTGTGTGCTGCTGTTTGTACTGTTCTTATCTCCTCTTACCTTGATACAGCGCGTTTCCCCACAGTCACTGTCTGGGATGGTTCAGGAAGTGTTCATCTGTCTGGAGAAAAAATTTGTCATTAAGGAGCAACAATATCCCACCGTACACATGCTTATTTGACTTGAAGTGTGGCTCAGATTGAAGGCAGGTGCAGGGATGTGTGGTATAAAAATGTGAGTTCAACACTTTTTCCTGTTGCAAAACATTATTCACTTTACTTACTAATTGAAAACTTGCCTTCACAGGGATGTAATAAGTATTGACACAAATTTCGAGTACTACATTACTATAATATTGAAGGCTAAAATCAACTGATTTTATTACAAACACTTAAATTACACTCAATTACGTTTTTATAATAATAAAGTTATAATACTAACTTTACATTTACATAATTAAATGTCTACTCCAATTAGTTTCAAAGGTGGCTGTCATGAAATCTTGACAGATTTATTCAAACATAAATTAAATTGAAGAACAGTAAAATTATATGGTGCATATATTTAGCAAAATGGGACATAGGCTATGTACAGTAAAATATGTATATTATGTAACATATGGAAATATAATGTAGAGTGTAACACATTGCAGATGATACTGCCAACTCACAAACAAACCTTTGCATTTATGCATTACTGGTACTTTTATCTAAAGTGGCATTCAGTACAGTACAGTAGGCCTAACATGGCATATTTGTATTTTTGTGCTGGGCAGTAATTAAATGCATGTTAAATATATTTAAAAGAGCGCAGCCTTGTGCAAGAACTTATTCAATCTGCTCACATTTTCCCAGTGTTTAGGGAGATGACTTTATGAAACCACTGTGATTCATATGGTCTTTGGTGTGTGTGTGTTCAAGACAGAATGGAAAAAGAGGGACCCTTAAGATGCCGTATACAAGACATGCTGTTCTACAAAAGCCAACCAGAAAGAACAAACATGTTGAGTTGCTTTGCCAACACCCACACACACAAACAAACAAGCACTTGCATAAGGTCATTACCAAGCACACAGAACACAAAACAACTACAATTCTTTGCTATAATAAGAAGCATATGAGAATATTCCAGAAAAGGCTAAACAATCCACGGAACAAATCTAAACTAAGTCCATCTAAACAAGCCTGAGAGGAACTCTGTTTTGGGAACCCTGACCTTCACTGAGCAAGGTCTCTCCCCACAGTCACCTCGCTTTCTCATTTCTATAGTAAGAACAAGAAATAACTCCAATACCACTGTTCATTCCTCATTTAAAATCAGTTTATCTACACTGTAAAAAAAATGATTGTGATTTTAACAGTAAAAGACTGTAAAAAGGCTACAGTAAAAACCTGTTAACTGGTTAACAGTAAGTTTCCATACTATATTCGGTGAATAAATGTAATTACAGTAAATACTGTTAAAAATAAGTTTTTTGTTGGTGAAAAATAAAAAGTCATTGTATAATTTACAGTGAAAAACCATAAATTGACACTCCCAGAATTCCCTGAATGACACTTCATATTTGATGTTTTTTGTTGAATTAACATGTTTCTTCTTAGTTTTTTCTTATCATTTGTGTACATTAGGGTTTAATCTTACATCTAATGTTGTTAAATTAATGTTTATTGCATTATTTCAGTATCATGTGTGTCACCATGATGGGGTCTAGGGTTTGTGTGAATGACACTGTGCACCTTCTATATATAAATATTGCCCTCAGCTCGTAGAAAAGCTGTTTGTGGTGAACTTTGGTTCATCATGTGACTCTCATCACCACCAGTTTTTGGTGGTTATCAGTGCATTACAATGGTTCAAAACAGATATTAACACTTCAATATGTTGGTTTATTAACATTACATCAGTTAATGAAATACGGTATTTTATTGTGAATTTAAATTAAGTCTGTAAAACCTAAAATGTTGCTACCATATATTTTACGGTGAAGTTCTGGCAACCACAGCTGCTGGTATTTTACCGTAAATGTCACAGATTTTTTTTTACAGTGTACTGAAATACCTTTGTGACTGTATTTGTAATAATAATATTATATAGTACTATACAGGAAGTATGAACCAAAACATGATACTTCCATGCCATCAAATCTTCAACATTTTGCATATGCAGATTGACGAATAGTCTGAGTCTAATTTCAGTTTATATTTGACTCATTCGCCTCTTTCTTCTATTTAGTTTTTCTGATTGACATTTTTATTGCATCATATACTTAAGAAATTACTTGCTATTAATATGCATTCGAGATGAGAGTGCCATCCCATTTTGCGATTGTGAAACTGAGTTCTGTGTTAGACAGCAGGCTCCACCAAGTCAGTTGAAAACACCCCCACACACGTGTGTTTTTCTGTATTTGAATTATTGTTCTTAAACTATCCAAGATCATTTGGCTCTCACCACCTTCCACTTTATCCACATTCTAACTCACAGAAAGAAGAAAGAAAAAAAACAACAACAATAATATCCGGCCTCAGCGGTATGTCAATTCAGCTTCCAATCATCACTACATTTTGGTGAGACTAAATAAAGGTAATACAATCGCTCTTGATATTATTACTACTCTCATAAAGTGTAGAATTTTCTATAAAGAAGGAAGCATAAAATAAACATATTCACATTCCACTATATATATATATATATATATGAATTTAATCATACATTACAAATAATTGATATAGTGATAACTGACAAGTGATTTATTGTGCATAAAATATTCTAAATTTAATCTAAATATATTATATCTAGGCCTATATCTGAATATATTATAGCTAAAATAGTAGGCTATATGTAACACATATCCAAGAGTGATGCATAGAAATTTTAATTCATGACTCTACACTGTACCTCTGGAACATTGTGGTACAAAGAATATTACATCACTCGGAAAACCAGTGGCTTGGACTGAAATTAGAAAAATGTGTAGCGAAGGAAAAAAAACAGTACAGTGGAATAGTACAGATGAGTAAAAACATCTGGAAGCAGTTTACACACATCTAGGGATTAAGCCTAAAAGAATTTTCAAAAAGATAAATTAAATGTAGTTGTATTAAAATTACAGCTCTAAAATTCAGACATAGGATTAATTAATTATGTGTCATATGCCATTATTAAATATGTTGTTTAAATGTAGCTAATGGGGCTGACACATTTAGAGTGGCCTAGTGCTTTAACCTGCACTTTACCTATTCGTTTTTGGCTATGTGGCATTAAATATCTGTTTGAGGTGAATCCTGTCACTTTTTTTGATGATTCAAGCTTCCAAAAAGAACAGAGCGACGGTGAATAAGCAGAATGTAAAAACTGTTCGAATGAGAGCACGAAATTCCTGAACGATGCTGTTGGTGAAGCGGTTGAATGAATAATTCGTGGTCTTTCTTTATCTCCCTAGTACAGACCCTATTTCTGGGATGGCGACATCAATGAAAGTTACTTACATGGAAAGAACCCCAGTCAGTGACTCAGAATTTTGCTTGGTTGTTTCAGTAATGAGTGTGTGTATGCACGCACAGCACATTGGTTAATAGCGATTTCAACAGTTTTCACAGTTTAAAATGGACAGTGTCATGTCAAATTTCCAGCATGTCATTTCAGATTGTGATATAGGTTCACAAAATGTTAAGCTGCGCCGAGTTGCTGTTTAAAAAGTCATGTTACGCCGGCTCTTGGTCATGTAGGACGTGCTGCCACCGTGTGGCTGGATAATTATTCACTGTAATACACTATTAGCATTAGCTTCGTGAGTTATATAAACAGTAATGCAGTTGCTTTTCACGGGGCTTCCATGAAGCTGTTCCATGATCGAACTTCTAAACAGTGTATTGCTATATCAAAACTGTCAGACTTATAATATATTATAAGAAATATATTTAAAGCTCATAAATCATTTAAAAGGGCATGTATGTATGTATTTAGCTGGATTACATGTCAACGTGAATCAGAATTACGGAAAAGTCACGAGATTTCAATGTCCAAATGTTTTGAGTACAGAAATGAGTTCAGTAAAATCATGAATAGTGGTTATTAATAGCCGACTACGGCATTCTTGAAATCAAATTTTCTGCGTTTTGTCACAGGGCGCCGTGGCTTAGTTGGTTAAAGCGCCTGTCTAGTAAACAGGAGATCCTGGGTTCGAATCCCAGCGGTGCCTTTTCTTGTTTCCGTGTGATGAGATTGCTGAATAAACTGGGCATTCATCGGCTACTGTGCTTGTGGTTATGCGTTTGGAAGAACTGACATTGTGAAAATACTGTATGTATGAGACTGGGTTGTGATATTACAGGATATCTGCAGGATTTTTACAATCAAATTTAAGACTATTTAAGGCCTTTTTAAGACCTGCTGAAATAAAATTTATACCATATTAGCAGGGTTGGGCAATGTCTATGGTAACATTAAACTGTAAAATGACTGTAAAAAGCATGATTTACAGTTCAGATACAGGTTTTCACAAAAGCAAAAAGATTTATAAACTGATAAACTTCCATTTTTAAGAAAAGGGGAGTCAGAATTATTATATTAATTGAAAATATTATTATCAATCAATTATTATATTAATTAAATAACATATAAACATATCTTAGTGTCTTAATTGATATTTATAATGCATTAGTTTCTTGTTGATCCACCGTTTATACACGTAGTTTGATCCACAAACTAGGTGTATGCTGCATATGGGTAAAAAAACAAAAACAGCAGAAGGGTTTATTGAAAATGCAAATTTATTCTATGCCAGCAGGTGGCGCTTTCGTAACGGCAGAAAATTGTACATTTACATTTACACTTTTTCATTTAGCAGACGTGTTTATCCAAAGCGACTTACAATTGAGGAATGCAACAAGCGATTCATCACAGGAAGTGCTCATAATACAAAATTTCAGACATTGTTCAGGGGTACATAGTTCTAAGATTCAGTGTTTTCTCGAAACCATAGTTCAAACAAACATTCGCAAATAGCATCACAAACTTACGTGGTAGAACTACAGCTCTCAACCTGTGGTTAGAAGCATAGCTTCTTGTTAGTAAGACATATGGACTTAAATATATTATGCTTTTAGGCACAATAAACAAGGAAACACACCACAGGAACGGTGAATGAAAACTGTAAAAAATTGCTGTAAAAACACAGGGAATTTTCTACAGTAATGTACCGTTCTATGTAAAGACAGTTAAATACTGTAAATGATGATAACAAAATGTTAACAGCAAGCTACTATTCAGTCTTACGGTATAATACAGTATTTTTTTAGTCAGATGTGTGACGTTGTTGCTTGAGCCCACTCATAACTCATCTGAGCAAAACCAAGACGCATCAACTCCTATCAACAGTCAAGAGGTGTGCACTCATGCAGGTTTAAAATTACTGATCTACAATATTTTATTAACGAGAGAAAGAAGAATAAGAAGCAGATTAAAGACGATTTTTGCCTCGCCTTTGAGCTGCCAGCATCGGTATGGCACATTCTACTTTATTTTCTACTCGCCAACTTAGTCATCAAAGTTAGTTATCAAAGTCATTGTTAGCCTGTGATATTATTTACACACTGTTATATCTTTTTATTGAATGAAGTTACCAATAACAATACCAATTTTTTTTTTCATTTCCAGTGAACGATAAATAAATTAGCAAACTAAGTTAGCTAGCTTGTTCATTCGAGTTTAACTTTTGTTATTTTGCAATCTAATCAAATGTCCGTGGTATATGTGATCTTACACTGATTTAAAATTTTTTTTTGTAAAATCTATATGATAGACTGGGCTTTATTTTACCATTTGTTGTGGGGTTAATTGAAATGTGCGCAAAAGTTATGTTAACAGTTATAATTATATGGTAATCATTTTATTATTCTGTCAGAGAGAACCTTAAAGATTCTCTGTGTTGGTCTAGTAAGATTATTTTGGTGTAACGGTGTTAGGCTGATATCCATATTTCATACTGTTTCTGAACATTAACTATAATTGTTGTCTCCATCAGTTGCTGGTGACGAAGTAACAAATCGAGGTTGGATGATCAGTATTGAAAGCCTCAAAGCTTCATCATAGAGCTTGCTGCAGCTATTGCCATCTACTGTCTTCGACTTACAAAACTAAGAGAAAGCTACAAGGACATTAGAGTTTGTTCAAAAGTAAACATTGTTTGATTTTTTTGCCCCTCTTCCCAGCTTTGTTCAGAAATTGTCATTGTCTCTTTTTACTTCCTACCCCACCTCTCTCTTTCTTTCTTTATTTCTCTCAAACAGAGTAGGACGCCAATTAATCTTTACTTGCCACATATTTCTCTATTATTACATTTTAGGCACTTCATTGGTGTGAACCACGAGAGGGAAACAAAGGCCAGCCAAGTGACGGTGGTGTCGAAGAAGACAGGGCAAGGTTTTACAAAAACCTTATGAACTTTGAGTGGGACAGTATTTAGTAAGATGAAGTCACAGGTTCTGCAACTAGATGTTCATGTCAAGTCATAGCATTGTGTTGTGTTCAGTCCAGTCTCACTGGTGAAGTGGAAACAGTGTCATTAATAATGCTTTAATAAAAGCCTAATGTTTTAAAGCTATCTCTTGTCTGAGCAATTTGTATTCAAGTAATTTTAAGTTGTATTTAGTTTTAGAATATACATTTTAAATCATTAGCTTCTAGCAGTGTTACAATGTTAAGATCAAATTCTACAGTACTTTAATACATTTTACAGTAATAAAGAGCTTATGAAATTACAGTTGGAATACTAAAATAACAGTGTAATGACAGTATTATACTGTAAAGTTTATATTTTCTACAGCATGGTACTGTAATATTTTTTACATTAACAAACTGTTGTTGCAGATTACAGTAGGTGCACTGTAGAATAACAGCTTTATGCTGGCAAATGTAGCTGCCAGTAGCTTACTGTAATTTAACAGTGATTTTTTTACAGTGTAGAAAGTGATTTTGTGCCTCTGTCATGGTACCACGAGGCGTCACTCACTTGTAGATCTCAGGCTTCTGGAGGGGATGTGGATTCGTAAGGGTGAATGGAAGTAGGAGGGTGCTGAGCCTTTGGCTGTTCTATATGCAAGCATCAATGTCTTGAACTTGATGCGAGCTGCAACCGGTCAGTGCAGAGAGCTAAAAAGAGGTGTGATGTGGGCCCTTTTGGGCTCGTTGAAGATCAGTTGTGCCGCTGCATTCTGAATCATTTGATGAGGTTTGATTGTGCATGATGGAAGTCCAGCCAGAAGAGCACTGCAGTATTCCAGCATAGAAATGACAAGGGCCTGGACAAGAAGTTGTGCAGCATGCTCCGTTATGAAAGGCCTGATCTTTCTGATGTTGTGCAATGCAAACCTGCAAGATCTAGTGTTTTTTTCAATGAAGTCCATACTGCCAAATTGGACTTCAGCAGAGAAAGATGAAAGCAAAGAATGAAACATACTCAGGTCTGACGGGTGTTTCGATTTACGCCATTTTCTCTCTGCTGCTCTGGGTTTGGACCGATGTTAACAAAGAACCTCAGACAGCCAGGGGTTAGATGGGGTAGCACATGCTGGCCTGGAGGAGAGAGGACATATATTGTCTAGATAAGAAGTTAAAGTGGAGCATAAACTGTCAGTTGCTGCATTCACATCCAGAGATGGGAAATGGGTGGGTGAGGGAAGAGAGGAAGACACCACAGAAGAAAGACGGGAGGGTGAAAGGGAGAGTAGGTTTTGCCTAAAAGTAACCAGTAGAGGGGTTGGTGTCAGGTAGCAGGATGTAGGTTAAATGTTATAAAGTAATGGTCAGAGATGTGTAGGGGTTTTACCAAAATGTTGTCTGCAATACAATTGCTTGTGTAAATTAAGTCAAGCTGGTTGCCTGATTTGTGAGTGCTTGAGGTGATAAGCCGTTTGAAATCAAATGAAGCTTGGAGTCAATGGAAGTCTGCAGCATAAGGCTTCTCCAGATGGATGTTGAAGTCACCATAGACTACAAGTGGACTGCCATCCTCGGGGAATGAGGACAGCAGCCCATCCAGCTCTTCTATAAAGGTGCCCAGTTGACCAGGAGGGCGATAAATTACTTCAAAACGAGTTTTATAGAAGTTGTTACCATAATAGCATGAGATTCAAATGAGTTATTATTGCATAGGGGAGAGTGAATTAAGTATTTCCAATTGTTAGAAATGAGAAGATCAGTACCCCCACCCCTCCCAACCTGACGGGGGGTGTGAGAGAAAGAGAAGTTGTTAGAGAGAGCAGCAGGGGTTGCTGAGTCTTCTGGACAAATCCAGGTCTCAGTCAAGCCCAAGATATAAAGAGTAGACTGAGAAGCAATTGCTGGATAAAATCTGCTTTGTTGACTGCTGACTGGCAATTCCAGAGACCCACAGAAAAAAAGAAAGGTGCAGTTGAAGAGGTGCAGATATGATGCTGGTTATCAAGATTGCGTTGCCGTTTGCATTTGATGTTAGAGCATTGTTGAGAGACAACAGGAATGTATTGGAAACACATGATAGATGTGGAAAAGAGAGGGCAAAAAAGGAGAGTGTGTAAAAGGGAAAATAAAAGATACTTAAGAGCCTTGTCAGTATCGTTGCTCGGTTGAGTCGCAGGTTTTTACCTGAGTCAGTCTTCACACAAGGAGGCTGAACACGAATGCTGAATACTTGAAGCGTCAGTGCACAGATAACAAATTAATACACAGCTTATCCACTCTGGAGTGAAAACAGATGTGCACGCCTTCAGAATTAGTATTATAGCAGTTTCCCTGGTAACCGCAGTACACAAAGTAGCACACCACCTGACTTTGAAACGTGCAGTGCTTGTATTTATTCAATGAAATCATAGCTTTTTTAAGGTTAATCTTCACATTAAGACATATCGCAATTCTTGTCTTTCCGTCCCCAAATTAATAACCTCTTGAATTCATAATTAAGACTTTCCTGTACCATTTAAGATTTTTATGGCCTTAAATATTATACAACTAAATTTAAGACTTTTTAAGGACCTGTGGAAACCCTGTATTACTCTTCATTTCATGACTGCTTTAACTTGCAATGAAAACTATTCACTCTAATGGGAAGAGCTAATGACAAATACATACACTTGATCAGTGTTTCCCAAACTTTTGTTTTAGAACGCCATCACTTAAGACCCAAGACCAACATCAAATCTGAAATGGCATCTTTTTAACTCACAATTTGCTGGATATTCTAAAAAAGAAAAGGAAATGTTCACCACAAAAATATATGCAATTAACTACTCTAACCATTTGACATCCATAATAATTTTATTTTAAGACACAATTTCTGTTTTAATACATTTAACAAAGCAAAACATAAATCTTTGAAAGTATCCCATGGAACCTGCTTAAAAGGATAGTTCACCCAAAATAAAAATGCTGTCATCATTTATTTATCACGTCGTTACAAATCAGTAGCCTATGACTTTCAAAAGAAGATTTTGGATAATGCTGGTAATCATTCGGTGACCACTCACTTCTATTGTACGGACAAAGAAAACACAGAGACATTTCTAAAAAATGTTTTTTTAAATATATATTTCCACAAAAGAAAGAAAGACATACGGGTTTGGAATAACATGAAAGTGAAAATGTACATTTTTGGATAAACAATCCCTATAAGTGTCCCTTTGGGTTCACATACCATTGGTTGAGAATCTCTGGTCTTGATGGCAAGTTTTGGATGATGACATGAACTGTTATTTTAAAACACTGCAAGTGCATACTGTTTACGTTCATTTATGATTTATTATTTAAAAAGCAGTTTATGTCAAACAACAAGATTAGAACGATATTTAATTTAGACTTTTTCTATGTGGGCTCAGCACATAAAAATAATAGTATGGATAGACATTTTACAAAATAATTGCAAAACGTATTAGTACTGAACAATTTGTTAATATACTAATTGTACTTGCTTCACTGGCATGTTGCTTGTTAGCACCTTAATGATGGTGTATTTTTTTCCCTCACAGCTTACATTTGTATTTTAACAGCCAGAGGCTTCTGCAGCTGCTGGCCATGCAAATCATGCACCTTCCATTCCATGTTATCCAGGACAGTGTAGCTGTAGCTCTTGTAATTGAGCATGTCTCGGGCACGGAACACCTTGTTAGATTCGTACAGGTTACTCCAATAGCGTGGGAGGGGTTTGAATCCCCCCAGGCGGGCAAGCTCGTCATTGTAGGCCCACTGCTCAGAATCCAGTTTAAGGATATGGCGGGTGGCAATTCCACGGGAACAACGGGCAGTAATGTCCAGCTCAATGTCTTTCTCCATTTCCTCACGGGATGGCAGGCGGAAAGAACCATCCAACACTGACAGGATAAACTGAGACTGGGAAAAAAGTGAGGAAACAATTTGAAGATGTAACAAAGATGTAAGGGAAATTTGAGAAATGCCTCAGTGACACGTATTCCCTTAAACAAAATATCCTTCGCTTTGCAACTAACCTGAATATGGAAATGTGGGAAGGGGCATATAGCTCTGCAGATGCCCACTATAAAGAGTGAAGGGTAGGCTGGAGGTATTAGGAACTTATAGAGAGGCCAGACAAGGTGCTCCTGCACTTTTACACCCACTTTCTTATCTAGGAACGGGAAGGTGAAGTTGTAGCCTGTACAAAACAGGAACACCTCTGGCTTGGTTCTCTCCCCATTTTTGAACTCTAGAGTGCCATCATCCAGTACAGAAGTTACTGGAGGAGCCTGCTGGACTCCTGGAGGAAGTGGGGAGGCCAAAGGCTGCTGTCCATGACTCAGGATCACCTGGAGGTAAATAATGGTACAAGGTAAACAGAAATTCCAGATAAAATACTTTGGATGGTAAGCATAAGGTAGTAAGAATAAGATCATCTGAAAAATAACAAGTTGGATTCTTTTGTCACAAGTATTAACAAAAGACCTGAGCTTCAACATTGGAAAGCTCCATGGCAATATCTAGTCCAGAGAGACCAGCTCCCAGCAGCACCACTGACTTTCCCGCCAAAGGTTCAGCAGTACGATAATCGTGACTGTGCATCAGTGTCCCTAAAAAAAGACATACATTTGGACAAAATACAATATTGTATAGAATATAGAATAACTAGAAATATATAAATCCCACAAGCTACTCAAACTTGCATCATCACCAAAAATATTTATTAATAAGCAATGTTTTGGTCAATCACCCTTCTTCAAGCTTCCCCTTAAGCCTGATGAATGTGGATTGACTAATACATGCTTTATATATTTTCTAGTACATATTATACTTTCATCATACGTACTGCGATAATAACGCGTTAACTTGCACAGCCCTAACTAATAACAACAATTACTAAAACTGCAACTCTAAAGTAAGCATGCATTATGTGTACATAAAATGCATTCATAAATTATAATACCTAACACTTATTTTATTTACTGTGATACGAAAAAGCCTTGCACTTTTTGAAATGGGTAACAAAGACTCCAGTCTCAACATCGTAAGAAACAGAAAGGTCTAACTTTTAATTAACCTACTGATAAATGTTAAGTAATATAATGATTAACTAAAACCAGGTCTCTTTTCCAACCAAAGCCACGGTTCGATCTGAAGCATTTCTCAGTAGACCCTCACATGTTGCAACAGCAAAGAACGCTTAGGAATTTGCAAGTTGTTGTACAGTTTTTGTGTCCCTAATGCCGAGTTCACACTGTACGATTTTCAAAGACGTCGCATCACTGTTGGTTTCACACTGAACGACTATCTGGGGTAGCATTCAGTTGTTGCTGTGTTCACACTGCACGATGGAACGACGACAGGAGGTTACACACTGCATGACTTTACAATAGGAAGAATCGCCAACAGCTCTGTCTGGTGCAGGGTTGCCAGGTTTTCGCTACAAAACCTACCCAATTACTACTCAAAACTAGCCTGAAAATAGCCCAATTGCTTTCGAGGGTGTCCCCCTGTAAAAATCGCGTTGGGGGTGGGGGGGGGGTACGCAAACACTGGTATGCAAACTACGTTTCATATAACTCCTCCCCGAACTTCCCGCTGCCCTGTATCTTGGTCTCTCATTGGCTGTAGGTCATCGCCAATGTGTTTTTCAGTCAGAACTTATTTCACACAGCGTGATTGTGAATCGCCGACAGCTCCAGATATTTAGCATGCCAAACATTTCACGGGTTTGTGATTTTGATTGTCACTCGCCTGAACGAGCACCGATTTGCCTCCGATTTCGGGCATTTGTTGGCGATTTCGCAAAACCTGTCGGCGAGTGAAAAATCGGGCTAAAATCGTGCAGTGTACTCGGCATAAGCTGCACCCTCAAAGCAGTGCCACCCCCCCCTTAGCCTGTTCAGTTCCCTGTTAGCCTCAAGCTCCACCCACCCAATCTCAAGCCAATTAGAGCTATCTCACAGACTTTATTAGCTGCACCTGTGTCCACAACCTACACTTTTTGTTGCATGTGGTTGTACTGTGCAGAGGATTGAGTTTTACTCCTTTCATTCTGTTTTTCCTGCATGTGCGTAATTGACCATTTAAGTGCCTTTGTTTGATGCTTAAATATTATTTTGTATGACTCAAGTTTGGCCTAAATGTGTTTATTTTTCATGCTTGCTCTAGTTCCCGTTTAGGCATGTGCTTTAGTTATTTAATGTGTAGTTGATGGAACATTGTGGTTGCCTTGTACCTTATTTAGCACTGTTTATTGGTAAACTAAAACTCTGTATATCTGTTCCCTTTATAGAAACCACACGCACACCTACATGCTCAAAAACTCCTTGGATGTACAATAAACTTTCCTATACCTGGTTTGACTAGACTGGGCCTGTTCTTACCGACAGCCTCACTGGCTTCAAGCTAGCTACCTAAACATCTGCCACCTCCTTCGCATGTTCCTCCTTTTCACAAGTCTAAGCACATTTCAAAGGTATTTTGCTGCCAAGTACACAGGTACTTGGTTTTAAAGATGTCAGATTCCTTTGATTTACTTTGCAAAGTAAAAACGTTTTATATAATGCAAGGAAGGGACAACCTTTGAATTTTTCCAGTCCAGGTATTGCAGGGATGTAGGGGTCATAGAAATGTCTGGAATAAACACACATAATTTTATTTAAGACTCAATTTGTATTCAATTTTTTTTTCCACCTGATTATATAATCAAATCATACACTGGAAAACTGGCACAGTATATAAGTGAAAGTGCAATACAGTTTCATTGCATCATTAGTTACGGTTTAATCCACTATACCCAATGGCCTTATTGATCTAGGCATGTACATTTTAACTATAGGAGCACATAGGAAGGTTTTACAGAGAATGTTTCACTCATTTTGCTGTACACTTACCCATTGCACACCATAACAGCATCAAATCGCTCTGTAGTGGATTTGCTGTGGTCTACACCATTGTTGGAGTTCACATTCCAAGCCAACCCATTCCACCCACCCTTCACATCTAGTGGGGTCACTGAAGCCACTGAGGTGCCAAACTTGTTGGAAGAGAGAAATACACCTATTAATATATATATATATATTTTTTTTTTTTACACACAGACTGATGGTTTTCAAGCAAATTGATGCATCCGCAACATTCAGTCCTTACAGGCGACCATTAATTCTCTAATAGTTTTCCACAATCCCACAGATTGATCATAAATGTACAGATAAGGTATGTGATTTCTAACAGGTTAGTCACTTTTACTGACTCGTCATAAATGGTGAAATTAATGATTATGTGACAAAACTATGCAATGAGCATGAATTTACCAGATATGTTGAACATGAACAAATAGGTGTGCGTATTTTAAAAACATAAGAACTGGGCTACAAATATTTTCTTTTTCACCTGTATGTGGTCCCACAGGCGAAAATGATCACAGTACTGCTTAAGGTACTTCCGTACCTCGGTGTGATGGACAAAAGAGGGGAGATGATTTGCAAAAGGAAAGTCAGGGAAAGACATCACCTCTTTGGGAATATTGGTTCTAGCATGTGAGAAGAATACATGGCAAAACATTATGAAGCCACAATACTGCTTTATCACAGGCTACTGATATTTCAAGAAGACTTTAAAAAGAGGATATTAAGTAAAAATAAAATAAAAGATGATTTACATTACATTTCAGTAAGTAACAATCTTTGTCACATGGCATGATGGGTACACGCTGATTGACACTTAATATTTCATTAATAATTTGAAATGTTAAGTTCCCAAGGGACATCAATTCATATCTCTTGCGATATTCATGCAGTATAATAAATATGAAGTATTTCAGTTACATTAGTTCCATAAAACACTTATAAATTCACCTGAGGTCCCTGTACATGCTGCTGTGAATCGGTAAGCCATTGTCGTGATATCCCACTCTTTCCTCATAGACCCACGTTCCTCCAATATTCTTGCTGAGCTCGTACACCACAGGTGGCGCGAAGGTGTCCGGGCGGGAGAGAAGGTGGCGGGCCGCGCAGAGTCCCGCAGCACCGGCTCCGATAACAGCAACGCGCAGCTTCCCCAAGCCGGACATCTTTATGCAAAATGCGGGTATGAGCTAGGAAGTTGACACCTGACAAAACAGATGCAAAACCGCAGATATGGTTTCCCTGAAAATAGAAAAACTTGTTCAGATCACAAGTATATTTCTATTCTGCTTACTGTATTTCGAGCTGGCATCTATCTGTCCTCGGGTGACCAGTACAGGGGTCTGTCAGTCTCTCAAAGCGAATGTGAATGCTCGTCTAATTATATCGAAGACGTGTTGGAATCTGTCCAGCTATCCCGGCAGCTCAATCAAATTAACCCTTCGTGTTTTGAAGTCACATTTTTATTGCAAATTGACGGAAAACAATAAAGTAAAACAACAATATGTCTGTATTTTAAAATTTGCGTTATATTTTTAATTAAGTACAAATAATTCACACGAACATGTGGGGAATAATTGTTCCGTCTTCCTCATGTACATGCATGGGTTTTCATAATAGCACTTCATAAACAGCTCAACGTTAGACGACGTTCTATCTGCACTTTCACTTGTACATCAGTAATTACAATAATTGTTTAAGTGTAAATATAAATTGCTAGTCTCGTTTAACCAGACCTGACAAAAGCAGGACCGCCCAAGAGGCCATGGCTGCGTCTGAAAACCTAGGCTGTGTCCGAAATCGCCCTCTATACCCTTAAATAGGGCCCTATTTGAGGGAACCGCCATTTTTAGTGGTGTCCGAAACCATAGTGGACGTTCTCGAGTGCACTCATTCAATCCCACAATGCACTGCAAAAACGAGTGTACAACTGGTGCACGCTCAACGGCTAGAGAATGCCCATAATGCACCGTGAGAGTCACGCGCCGAATGAGTTCCCGCATCTCGCCAGAAGATGGCGCCTGCAGCTGAATAATCAATCCGTTCATTTTTACAAAGCGCTCATCCATGGCGTACAGCATAATGTACAACACGGGTATAAATTCATTGTAAACTGATTATTAAATTGTTTGATTAGGGTTTATACATAATTTCCGTGACAGAGTTCAAGATAAATCCTTTAATCTTACTACTGGAGCTGCTAGTTTGCTAGTTTCAAATGATTAATAAACAGCAAGCACAAACTATGCAAAAGCGGCATTCCTTCCGGTGCACTCAGTGTCAGAATTCACTACTCGTTTTCATTCACTCCTTCTAGTGAACTGAATTAGTGACCAAATGTAGAGAATAGTGAATGAGGATAGGGGGCGATTTCGGACACAGCCCTAGACTTGCTGCCTTGCTGCCCTATCAGGCAATGACTTTGCAGGCAGCGCAGCCTGGAGAAGAAAGATGAAGTTCAGGAGATAAACAGTTAATAAGATTATGCCATATGAGATCGTTTCGTAACTCCCCAACAGGACCTCACCGGACAATGGCACCTTTTTAGTTACACCCAGCATCACTACCCCCACATACCCTGCGAATTTCGAGCCCCGGGACGCCCAGTTGCTTAGAACAAAGCGATAGAGTGAAATTGTTCCCCTGCGCTGTGCTGGGACGGCTCGCGGGAGAGCTTGTGGGTGATTCCCATTTATATCATGAAGCAGATGTTCAAACTCCAGTCCGAACACCACTGGCCACGAGCTTTGGGCTCTGCTCTCACGGAGAATATTTACTTATATAGCATATCTCACCTCAGCAGTGCCACAAACTGATCACCTCCATGCCACGCCGAATTGAGGCAGTAATTAAAGCAAAAGGAGCCCCTACCAAGTATTGAGTACATGTACAGTAAATGAACATACTTTCCAGAAGGCCAACAATTCACTAAAAATGTTTTTTTTATTGGTCTTATGAAGTATTCTAATTTGTTAAGATAGTGAATTGGTGGGTTTTTGTTAAATGTGAGCCAAAATCATCACAATTAAAAGAACCAAAGACTTAAACTACTTCAGTCTGTGTACACTGAATTTATTTAATACACGAGTTTCACAATTTGAGTTGAATTACTGAAATAAATTAACTTTTCCATGACATTCTAATTTATTGAGATGCACCTGTATGCTGCCCTCGATCAGATGAAGTTATCTCATGAGACAGAAAGTGAAGTCAACTTTGGATTCGGACTAGTCTCGCGTACCCGCCGGCGATCTGACAGCCTAACCATTCCTAACGATTTTTTACAATTCCTAACACATTCTAAATAAGTCCTAACACTTCCGAACTAATTCCTAACACATTCTAAATAAGTCCTAACACTTCCGAACTAATTCCTAACACAAGTCCTAACAATCCTAACATCCAATGGTCTAAACAACTCCTAACAGGTCCGAACGGGGCAAAACAGCCATTGGCCGAAACGTAGTCACGTGCGAAGCCACATGATTACAGTCATAAAAAGAGCGGAAGCGCGCGGATGACTAGTTTATAAAGGTGAAGGCGAATTTGATATTTTTTTAAACACGGAACATATTTTTAGTCAGTTTGACGTTGTCGGATAACGTGGAGGTAAGTACAATAAAACGCATAACATGAAAGAGAAGCGAGATTGTGATATAAATCGAGGTGGCCTTTCATATAGCAACAAGTATTCTTGTAAGTATTATTAATAATAGTAGTATTGTTATTATAGTTCTTTAAATTTGTATTTATGTCTTATAAAAATTATTAAATGTCAGATTTGAGCTTTTGGAAATAAAATATTTGTGGAAGTAAGTTTATATTATTATTATTATTATTATTATTAGGTAGTTATTTAAATTTGTATTTACATACATCATTTTTATTATATAAAGGTCAGATTTTAAAGTTTATTTTTATTATTATGTAAGTATTATTAGTAATATTGTTATTATAGTTCTTTAAATTTAAATGTGTGTGTGTGATTTTCATGTATATATTCTTAATTTTATATATTCTTAATTTTAAACTTTGTGGTAGTTAAGATTATTATTATATATGTAATTATTTCAGTTTGTTTATATATTCCCTATTTATAGTCCTTTGTATTATATAAATGATGCTGGATTTAAGCTTTTTTTAATAAACCTATTTGGTAGCAAGCATATAACATGTGTATTTATAGTTATTTTTATGTTTGTTTATATATTTATTTTTTGTTATTATTATTATCTTTTCACAGATCTGCAACAGATCACTGGAACTGTGCGTAGTCCCTGCCTGCTTCAAATGCTCCACCATCATCCCCGACCCAAAGAAACCCAAGATAACAGGATTTAATGACTACAGACCTGTGGCTCTAACATCTGTGGTTATGAAGTCGTTTGAGAGGCTGGTGTTGGCTTATCTGAAGGACAGCACTGGACCTTTACTGGACCCACTGCTCTTCTCCCTCTACACTAGGGCTGCACGATAAACCGCATGCGAATGTCATGCACATCTCATCAGTAAAGCCGGTTCTGTTGATTAGTAGTAAATCTCCATCACATGCTTTCAGATGAAGTAGCATTTACTACACAGAGCCATAGTTCACTGACAAGCTACGCAAAATCACGTTCATAATCACAGGCTATTTGACATTTATTAGGAACGCCAACATAGCAGGAAAGCTTATGTTTTCTGTTATATTAAGTACAAACTAAGAAAGTAAAACAAGCCTTAAAGTTTCAATAGCTAAAAGCACCGTGTTGTCCGCAGTGTTGTCTTTGGTGGGGTGGGAGCTGCTGTGGGAGCGCGCTGTGGTTTTTGTGAGTTTTTTTTTTTTTTTTTTTGGTCCAGTCGTGACGCACCAGTCGTTAAGTGTGTAGACTGACTCAGTCATTAGGTATGTGCTCCTCTCTGACTGTCAAAGAATCTGCTCCAGTCGATGGTAACGGTCTTTTAGTTGAGGTCAGAATGTTTCTGCTAGTCCTGTAGTGACCATTGTAATAACCAATGTCCTGTGGGAGCGCGCTGGGGTTTTTGGGGGTTGTTTTTTTTTTTTTTTTGGTCCAGTCGTGACGCACCAGTCGTTAAGTGTGTAGACTGACTCAGTCATTAGGTATGTGCTCCTCTCTGACTGTCAAAGAATCTGCTCCAGTCGATGGTAACGGTCTTTTAGTTGAGGTCAGAATGTTTCTGCTAGTCCTGTAGTGACCATTGTAATAACCAATGAATTTTTAAACCATTTAACCCAGGGGTGGCCAATCTCGGTCCTGGAGAGTCCACACAGCCCTGCAGACTTTAGCTCCAACCTTGATAAAAACTCACCTGCCTGGCTTTCTAGACCTTGATTGGCTTTGTTTGATTAGGGATGGAGCTGAAGTCACTGTGGCTCTCGACCAACGTTGACCACTCCTGGTTTAACCGAATTAGGTTAAATTCTTACTGTCGGTTTACAGTTTACCAATTAAGCTGGGACCACACTACAGGACTATTCTGACCTCAACACACTAAAAGACTGTTACCATCGACTGGAGCAGATTCTCTCACAATCAGAGAGGAGCACACACAGAGAGGAGTCAGTCTACACACTTGACGACAAATTCTGCCGAACCAAAAACAAACAAAACAAAACAAAAAAACAACTCACAAAAACCACGGCACGCTCCCACAGCTGCTCCCGCCCCACCAAAGACAACACTGTGGAAAACACGGTGCTTTTAGCTATTGAAATGTTAAGGTTTGTTTTACTTTTCTTAGTTTGTGCTTAATATAACAGAAAACATTAGCTTTCCTGGTATGTTGGTGTTCCTAATAAATGTCACAGCAATGTGTCTTGAATATGTTTTGCATTAAGTCCGATGCTTCTCTTTCTTTTTGGAATTATTGCTTGAGAAGACACATTTCATTATGTGGGAGCGCTCTGGGGTTTTTGTGAGTTGTTTTTTTTTTTTTTTTGGTCCAGTCGTGACGCACCAGTCGTTAAGTGTGTAGACTGACTCAGTCATTAGGTATGTGCTCCTCTCTGACTGTCAAAGAATCTGCTCCAGTCGATGGTAACGGTCTTTTAGTTGAGGTCAGAATGTTTCTGCTAGTCCTGTAGTGACCATTGTAATAACCAATGAATTTTTAAACCATTTAACCCAGGGGTGGCCAATCTCGGTCCTGGAGAGTCCACACAGCCCTGCAGACTTTAGCTCCAACCTTGATAAAAACTCACCTGCCTGGCTTTCTAGACCTTGATTGGCTTTGTTTGATTAGGGATGGAGCTGAAGTCACTGTGGCTCTCGACCAACGTTGACCACTCCTGGTTTAACCGAGTTAGGCTAATTGGTTAAAATTCTTACTGTCGGTTTACAGTTTACTAATTAAGCTGGGACCACACTACAGGACTATTCTGACCTCAACACACTAAAAGACTGTTACCATCGACTGGAGCAGATTCTCTCACAATCAGAGGAGCACACACAGAGAGGAGTCAGTCTACACACTTGACGACAAATTCTGCCGAACCAAAAACAAACAAAACAAAACAAAAAAACAACTCACAAAAACCACGGCACGCTCCCACAGCTGCTCCCGCCCCACCAAAGACAACACTGTGGAAAACACGGTGCTTTTAGCTATTGAAATGTTAAGGTTTGTTTTACTTTTCTTAGTTTGTGCTTAATATAACAGAAAACATTAGCTTTCCTGGTATGTTGGTGTTCCTAATAAATGTCACAGCAATGTGTCTTGAATATGTTTTGCATTAAGTCCGATGCTTCTCTTTCTTTTTGGAATTATTGCTTGAGAAGACACATTTCATTATGTATTTTCAAATGCCTATAGGCCTATGTTTATTTCCCTTAATTATAACATTTCTAGCGTTATTTTTAAACGTTTAGTCAAACAATAATATATTATCTCATACATGTCTAAAATCAGGGTTTAAAAATGAACACGCCCTCCCCATTACCCTACGGACAAAGAAATGTAGAAATAAATACATAAATGTGAAAATAAATATTTGGAATTATTGCTTGAGAAGACACATTTCATTATGTATTTTCAAATGCCTATAGGCCTATGTTTATTTCCCTTAATTATAACATTTCTAGCGTTATTTTTAAACGTTTAGTCAAACAATAATATATTATCTCATGCATGTCTAAAATCAGGGTTTAAAAATGAACACGCCCTCCTCATTACCCTACGGACAAAGAAATGTAGAAATAAATACATAAATGTGAAAATAAATAAATGTAGAAATAAATAAAAGAAAAAATAAATAAATGTGTTTTTTACATTATACGGCCTATGTTTATTTCCCTTAATTATAACATTTCTAGCGTTATTTTTAAACGTTTAGTCAAACAATAATATATTATCTCATGCATGTCTAAAATCAGGGTTTAAAAATGAACACGCCCTCCTCATTACCCTACGGACAAAGAAATGTAGAAATAAATACATAAATGTGAAAATAAAAAAATGTAGAAATAAATACATAAATGTGAAAATAAATAAATGTAGAAATAAATAAAAGAAAAAATAAATAAATGTGTGGGGGGGGGGATACATAAATAAGGAAATAAAATGATAAATAATTATTTATTTTTGCTTTTTTACTTGTCTTTGTATATTTAATTATTTATATTTGCTTTTTTACATTTCTTTGTTTCTAATTATGGCAGGGATGACATTCCATACTTGGCCGCTTTGAATGTCCAAGCACCGCCCAAGAAGCCATATGACTGACAGATAAAGCAACCAATCACGTTTCGTTTTGTGCCGCGTCATGTTTAGGGGCGTGGAAATGTCCCCACAATAACCGACCGGTGTGTAAAACTCTTGGATGTATTTTAAAGATTCTATGCCACGAACTTTAAATATTTTATATACGTTTGAAAATCCAGCGTTTAGTTGATCACAGTTGATTTCATTTTGCATCACGGCATCAATATTTCCAGGCGGAACGTTAAAGAACGCTGCACATCTCCCGGAAATCCTACATTATAATTCAACCAATCCGAGGACGACTTTGAAACTCCTGAAGCATTTCCAGCCAGCGGGCCGTGGGCATGACGTCTAGGCTGAAGCCCCGTTCACACCGCCAGCGACTTTTTCGCTGTTTGTCGCTTGTAGCTGCAAGTGGGCGTTACCACTACTGGTTGCCTAGTTACCCCGTAACACTCCACTACAGCAGATGAATCACGTGCTCTCCACTGACTTCACTCCCATTGGTTGTCGCTCGCGAAATTCGCTGCTTATTTGCATAAAGTTGAAGAATTCGGAACTTTTGTCGCTTGATTCGCATCGCTTGACACGCCCACATTCCGTCGCCAACGGTCACTGTCGCCGGAAGTCGCCAGCTCCATTGAAAATGAATGGGATTATGTCGCTCTGTCGCTGTGTCGCTGGCGGTGTGAACGGGGCTTGAGACAAGCAATAGCTAAGTATTTTCAGTACTTCACCAACCCACACCTGTACATGGATACGTCATGTCGTTGCTTGTTGGATTCAGCATATTTTGCAAACACCAACATACTTCACGCACTTGTCTGACACATGACTGCAACTACGCAATTTTCACTTCCTCAAAACGATAATTTTTCGCTGCGAGCAGGGTTCGAACCTGCGCGGGGAGACCCCATTGGATTTCAAGTCCAACGCCTTAACCACTCGGCCATCGCAGCACTGAAACTACACGGTACAACGACGTCGTTTGTTATTGATAAATTGCTTTATTAAACAACTTTATTAAAACCTTGCGTTTACGAACTAAAATTCACGCCGATGTTAATAGTTAAGCCATTTTATTTTGTCACTGAACCCAATTTCCACATCTATCATAATAATAATTATTTGCATTTACTTAAGGTATGAATCGTACCTTAATCGATGCTGAGAGGACAACCGCAGCTTCCGCAGACCTCCAGCAAACAGTCGCTGCCCTACTTTCTCGTTTTAGCAAGCAAATTCATTAATTTGTTTCAATACAATTTCCAGGCAGGACAAAAAAACTATCCACTATAATAAACTACTCACTGATCTGATAACAGTTTCTCATAAACAATGGAGAATTTCCAGACTGATATGTCTAAAAATTACGAGTGGCCGTCATGGAGACTTAGCTAGTCCAGGGGTTCTGCACTGAGCCGAAACAGAGCTGTTTTATACTGATTGTTGTTTTCGAAACTAGGAGACGTCTCGCCTTTATCCACCTCAACTTTACTGCGTCGACTAATAAAACCCACTTCGCATCTTAATTTCTTCTTGAGAAGAGTGGAGAGTTTATCCTTATTTAATTCAGTTCTGCTTCTGTGTGTCTTGTTAAAACCTGCAAAACCTAAGACCTTAACATTAAAAATACAGAAACATTCTTCCTTTTTTTGGCAAAATGTTACAAAATTACAGGAATTGTGCACGTGTTGAGATTTAACAAATACACAAATGTACACATTTCTATTATTTAATTGGTAAATGTTATGTTTTGTGTTAATTTGTATTTTATTATAACTTCTATTGCCTTTTCCAAAAAATAGTTGTAATTTTAAACATATATCTATTTTCTTCCAAATTCTTACTGTCGGTTTACAGTTTACTAATTAAGCTGGGACCACACTACAGGACTATTCTGACCTCAACACACTAAAAGACTGTTACCATCGACTGGAGCAGATTCTCTCACAATCAGAGAGGAGCACACACAGAGAGGAGTCAGTCTACACACTTGACGACAAATTCTGCCGAACCAAAAACAAACAAAACAAAACAAAAAAACAACTCACAAAAACCACGGCACGCTCCCACAGCTGCTCCCGCCCCACCAAAGACAACACTGTGGAAAACACGGTGCTTTTAGCTATTGAAATGTTAAGGTTTGTTTTACTTTTCTTAGTTTGTGCTTAATATAACAGAAAACATTAGCTTTCCTGGTATGTTGGTGTTCCTAATAAATGTCACAGCAATGTGTCTTGAATATGTTTTGCATTAAGTCCGATGCTTCTCTTTCTTTTTGGAATTATTGCTTGAGAAGACACATTTCATTATGTATTTTCAAATGCCTATAGGCCTATGTTTATTTCCCTTAATTATAACATTTCTAGCGTTATTTTTAAACGTTTAGTCAAACAATAATATATTATCTCATGCATGTCTAAAATCAGGGTTTAAAAATGAACACGCCCTCCTCATTACCCTACGGACAAAGAAATGTAGAAATAAATACATAAATGTGAAAATAAATAAATGTAGAAATAAATAAAAGAAAAAATAAATAAATGTGTTTTTTACATTATACATAAGGAAATAAAATGATAAATAATTATTTATTTTTGCTTTTTTACTTGTCTTTGTATATTTAATTATTTATATTTGCTTTTTTACATTTCTTTGTTTCTAATTATGGCAGGGATGACATTCCATACTTGGCCGCTTTGAATGTCCAAGCACCGCCCAAGAAGCCATATGACTGACAGATAAAGCAACCAATCACGTTTCGTTTTGTGCCGCGTCATGTTTAGGGGCGTGGAAATGTCCCCACAATAACCGACCGGTGTGTAAAACTCTTGGATGTATTTTAAAGATTCTATGCCACGAACTTTAAATATTTTATATACGTTTGAAAATCCAGCGTTTAGTTGATCACAGTTGATTTCATTTTGCATCACGGCATCAATATTTCCAGGCGGAACGTTAAAGAACGCTGCACATCTCCCGGAAATCCTACATTATAATTCAACCAATCCGAGGACGACTTTGAAACTCCTGAAGCATTTCCAGCCAGCGGGCCGTGGGCATGACGTCTAGGCTGAAGCCCCGTTCACACCGCCAGCGACTTTTTCGCTGTTTGTCGCTTGTAGCTGCAAGTGGGCGTTACCACTACTGGTTGCCTAGTTACCCCGTAACACTCCACTACAGCAGATGAATCACGTGCTCTCCACTGACTTCACTCCCATTGGTTGTCGCTCGCGAAATTCGCTGCTTATTTGCATAAAGTTGAAGAATTCGGAACTTTTGTCGCTTGATTCGCATCGCTTGACACGCCCACATTCCGTCGCCAACGGTCACTGTCGCTAGTGTCGCCGGAAGTCGCCAGCTCCATTGAAAATGAATGGGATTATGTCGCTCTGTCGCTGTGTCGCTGGCGGTGTGAACGGGGCTTGAGACAAGCAATAGCTAAGTATTTTCAGTACTTCACCAACCCACACCTGTACATGGATACGTCATGTCGTTGCTTGTTGGATTCAGCATATTTTGCAAACACCAACATACTTCACGCACTTGTCTGACACATGACTGCAACTACGCAATTTTCACTTCCTCAAAACGATAATTTTTCGCTGCGAGCAGGGTTCGAACCTGCGCGGGGAGACCCCATTGGATTTCAAGTCCAACGCCTTAACCACTCGGCCATCGCAGCACTGAAACTACACGGTACAACGACGTCGTTTGTTATTGATAAATTGCTTTATTAAACAACTTTATTAAAACCTTGCGTTTACGAACTAAAATTCACGCCGATGTTAATAGTTAAGCCATTTTATTTTGTCACTGAACCCAATTTCCACATCTATCATAATAATAATTATTTGCATTTACTTAAGGTATGAATCGTACCTTAATCGATGCTGAGAGGACAACCGCAGCTTCCGCAGACCTCCAGCAAACAGTCGCTGCCCTACTTTCTCGTTTTAGCAAGCAAATTCATTAATTTGTTTCAATACAATTTCCAGGCAGGACAAAAAAACTATCCACTATAATAAACTACTCACTGATCTGATAACAGTTTCTCATAAACAATGGAGAATTTCCAGACTGATATGTCTAAAAATTACGAGTGGCCGTCATGGAAACTTAGCTAGTCCAGGGGTTCTGCACTGAGCCGAAACAGAGCTGTTTTATACTGATTGTTGTTTTCGAAACTAGGAGACGTCTCGCCTTTATCCACCTCAACTTTACTGCGTCGACTAATAAAACCCACTTCGCATCTTAATTTCTTCTTGAGAAGAGTGGAGAGTTTATCCTTATTTAATTCAGTTCTGCTTCTGTGTGTCTTGTTAAAACCTGCAAAACCTAAGACCTTAACATTAAAAATACAGAAACATTCTTCCTTTTTTTGGCAAAATGTTACAAAATTACAGGAATTGTGCACGTGTTGAGATTTAACAAATACACAAATGTACACATTTCTATTATTTAATTGGTAAATGTTATGTTTTGTGTTAATTTGTATTTTATTATAACTTCTATTGCCTTTTCCAAAAAATAGTTGTAATTTTAAACATATATCTATTTTCTTCCACAGAACTGAATTAATGAGTTATAAATACATATATAATACTTTTTTTGTTTGCTATTGAAAGAAGTACAGGATGCTATGTATAATTATTGCAAAAGAAAACTTCAATGTGATAACTGTTGAGAAGTATCATGCATGACTATTCCAGGCAATGTCCAGTAGGTGGAGTTATAATAATACCACAGAAAAAAATGCTATAGTCTGCAGTGTTATCTACAACTTTACTGACATAGATATACATTCAAAGTCAAGTCACATCTGAGGTTATATATATGCCCTACTTATCAATATCTGTTTGGAATCCTTGGAGTGCAACCATTGTCATTCTCACATAACAAATAATGGCAACTCACAGCACAAATAATCATGTTTGTTCCCTATGAGTCAAATAGGTGACTTTGAACTGATGGCTATATTACTAGCTCTTCTATTCCTTTCCATGAAAAGGTAAGTGTTTTACAAAGTAAGGGTTTCATATAATAAGATAATGTCTGCATTTTTTACATCAGAAAAGATTTTGCTTGCTTCTAATTTATCAATCAAGACCAAAGCAATTAAAATATGTAGAAGTGTGTCTACGTTATTGCACAGGTATAATCATATAATGAAGATTCAAGTGAGTCCGAATGCGACCAGGATGGACCAGTAATAACAGTGGTCAAGAGCAATATTAGTCAAGACTAAACTGTTCCAGAAAGTCGAAACGGCCTTACAACAGGGCAGACCAAATTAAAACTGCACCTAGTATAATCTCTGTACAAAGATCAATGAACTCTACCCACATTTCACAAGTACATTGTTTGATTTTGTTGCTGGCAACCACAAATGTCATAATAACCACACGCAATGCCAATTAAAAGTTTACAACCTTTTACACAGACTGCCGATAGAATCTAAAAATCAGACTTTTTTGTAAATAATGTATCTTTAACACTATCAGTGTACCACTGAGACAGCCATATTTCTTGAAGACAACAGAATGGGTTTCACAATTTTCAACCATATCAGTTTCATGGTGGTCTTTCTAGTAAAAGATTCTTATTTAAATTAAAGGATCTTTTTGTGTGAGTTATGAAAAATTAAGATTTTTTTTCTTTTTTCTTTTTTACTTTAGATCCTATAAAAGATTTATTATTTCCAGAAATGATGAGACACAATAACATGTTGATGTGGAAAGAGAGCATGCACCTGGCATGTCAGTGAGGAGTTTCAATGAAACACATTTAAAATAAATAAATTAAAAATAAAATGATTATTGCGGATTTTAGACATTCACAGGACAACAGCCATCAACAAACAACACATTTCCATGACAGACTCATTTAAATTCATGGAAACCAACATGTGTAGCATCAGATAACTGAACCACTAGTCTGTTATTTCAAAACATCAACCAAAACATCCCGGTTAAAGAACAACATCTTTCCAACGGCTGTCAAGTTTTCCAACAAACACTTCTAATAGTAACCGTACTGTACAATCCATGTTTACGTAGCACTCTGACAAATTAGAAGTATCTTAGTCTATCATTCTTTACTTTCCATGACCTCCTCTACAATCTTTATATGACAGTTTATGTACTGTTTTGTATACTGGACTGTATCTGATTTGGTTTTGTACCTTGTACTGTATTGTATGTAGTGTATAGTCTTACACATACATTCTTAAAAATAAAGGTCCCAAAAAAAGGGATTTTCGTAGACAACTATCTGTGTGTGTGTGTGTGTATACAGATTATCTTTTAATAATATAAAGAACATTTTTACATTTCTTCAAGAAAACTTCAATTGCAAATAAAGAACATTAATTTTTAAGAGTGCAGTATTGTAGTTGTGCACTGTGCCAGTGTAAATAGCCTTACCTATAACAATTTCCTCATGCTATGCTGTGCAGTACTGAATTCTATTCTACATTCTATGATCTATTCTATAATATGAAATCTTTTCTATTCTGTTCTATTCTATTCTGATAAGTTTCTTTCCTCTACCTGTGTAATTCTAGTAGATACAAATCTGTCCACTATCAACATTAACAAGCAATTCAATCATATTTTAATGTTATTTTCAGCATATCATCAGGTTCAGTTATCTTCACTGTCATCAAAAGGATGTTCTTGAATACAGACAAATTCTAAATTCTTAATTTCTAGTCCCAGATAACATATAACAGACTGTTGTGGTATCGTTTTTCCTACCATAGGTTTACAGTATTAAGGAAAATAATAAAAGGCTCTATAAATGCAGAATATTATGCAGACTTTTGGTCTAAAGTATGCAGGTGTGTCAGGAGAACCAGACACCCTTGAAGAAGCTCAAAGAAGCATATGTAGCTGCATATAAATCTGGATTTATACGGCTGTTTTCAACAATTGCAAAATCCATCATTCCACAGTGATACTGAACAAATAGAAAAAGACCAACATTGGATAAAGTTGCCAAGTACAGTTAAGATGCTGTGACAGTGACAGAAATGTGCATATAGGAATTAATGAACAGAAACAATGGTGTGAAGATAAGTGGGTCAAATTTCCGCTGAATTTGAGAAAATGGAGGATATACTTTAGACATCCTTGTACAAGCCATCTGAACATATTGCCATTTATTATCTAATGTTTATAATTATGTCTATAATAGGGAAAACCATTTTTATGAAAGAAGGCTAAAGACAAGCAATTATTTAATTCCTACATTTTAAATATAAAATAAAATTAAAAATGAAATTAAAATAAATATTGCAACATTGTGTTGTTTGATGTGAGATTATTATTGAGAATATACACAGATGGGTGTCAGACAGTTTTGCAGAGAATTTCTTAGCTATGACAACATAAACAGTATTTTTGCAGGGACAGAGACATTATTGTTAAAATTCAAAGAACAGCAGGATCTGCATGGGAAGACAGATTTAAGTAAGTGATTAATTAGAACATAGTGATTGTGCATCAAGGTGATTATTAAATCATGTGTTGATCAATAGCAACAGTGAGGAGGTTTTGGTACAGTCATGACTCAGAGGACTGTAATCTACCATAATACACCATGGGACAAAGGTTTAAACTTGCTTATCACTGTCGTTTCCTGGAATCGAGCAACTAATATTTTAAGCAATAAAAAAAAACACACATACAAGAATAGATTTTAAAAAATTCTAAATGTTAGGGGAAAAGTTATGTATGTCAGCATACTTAATGCAATAGCATTTATCTTTTTAATTATAATTTTTACATTTAAAAGTCGTTTGATCAAAAATACAGTTGAAAATAACTGTTTTCTATTTGAATATATTTTAAAATGTAGTTTATTCCTATGATGGCAAAGCAGAATTTTCAGCAGTGTCACATGATCCTTCAGAAGTCAATCTGATATGCAGATTTGGTGCTCAAGAAAGATCAGTGTTGAAAACAGTTGTGCAGTTTCATATTTTAAGGAAACCATTATAAATGTTTTACTGGATTTAAAGAAAGAGAAAGTTCAACAAGAACAGCATTTATTTTAAATAGAATCTTTTGAAACATTATAAATGTCTGCACTGTAACTTTTAATCATTTAATGCATACTTGTGTGCCAGGATTATGGACTGGTTTTTGTTGTGTTTTCCCTCCCCATGTGTTCCGTGTCCCAGTTAATTGACTGATTCCATGCACCTGTGTTCCCCTGATTGCCCTGTGTTTAAAAGTCCCAGTCTGTTCAGTTTGTATTTGTCATCCTTATATTCTGTGTCTCCATGTTGGATTATTAAAGACTCTCGTTTTGTGAAATCTCCTCGTTCCCTTGCACCAACGTATCGCGACGCCTTGCTGTTTAAGAATATTATTTCTTTATTTTCATTTTTTTACAGCCTTTAAACCTCTGAATGATAGCGTATATTAAATTACATGTTTAACGTTTCAGTTTGTACAAGGAACACTACATATTATGAACTAACAATTAACAACAGTATATCTAAAATTAACATTACCACAGATTAATAAAAGCTGTAAAACTAGTTAATATTTATTTCATGATAAGGTTAAGTTTAAACCTATTGTAAAGTGTTACCCAACCTTCATATCAATTGAATCACACTCACTGGACAGGTCCATACATGAATGCAGGTCCAATACCTTTGTTACATTTTTTCGCAGCTGTGTGCCTTCCTTGTATGATTGTAATACCATTAACGTCCAACACTTTTACGTTCAAAATGATGCATCAACTAAGCAAACAGATGCAAAGGTTTCAGTTGCAAAATAACATTTCACATTTTGAAACTTGGGAAGAACAGAAAAAGAGCGAAACTTCCTTAAAGGGGTCATAAGATGCTACATGCACTTTTACAAGTTGTTTGAACTGAAATGTGTGTTGGCAGTGTGTGTACACAACCACCCTATAATGATAAAAATCCACCCGGTGTTTTAAAAAAAAATCTCATTAAATGTTTTCTCCTTTCTCAAATCGAGCCGATCTCAGATGCCTGTCTGTGTCCGTGTTGCCAACTTCTTAGTGATGGGTCGTTCTTGAACGATTCGTTCATTTTGAACTAATCTTTAATGTGACTCGGGAAGAACGAGTCGTTTCGGGGAGTGATTCGTTCAGTCACGCATGCGCAACATCCTATAGGTTCTGTACTGGAATTAGTCAAGTAGTTTACCTGTTTCGAGTCTTCGGGGTTTTCAGAGTCGTTCATTCATCACTTGACAGCCCCATAAGTTTAACCAATGCAGTCTGAGCCAGAAAGAGAATTGATTAGTTCATCTCTCGAGTCTTCGGGTTTGAGTCGTTCATTCATCACGTGACAGTCCCATAAGCTTTAACCAATGCAGTCTGAGCCGGAAAGAGAATTGATTAGTTCATTTTTTTTTTTAAATGTTTATTGAATCACTCAAATTCAACACTTTACAGTATAGCCAGGGGGTGAACACAAAGAAAATGAGATACAAAATTACAGTGAGATAAAGAGAAAATAAAAAATAAATTACATAAAAACATGGAAATGTTTACATACATTAATACACTTAACAGCTTTCTTGTTTATCAAATTGTAAATTGATTTTAGGTATTGTTTAACTTCTGATTTCAAAATGAGAAACAATGGTTTATAATTGCCGTACTTGCATTTTTGTATACTAAACTTTGCCAGCAAAAGTAATAAATTAATCAAATAATATTCCTTATGGAATGACATGTCGTAAGTGAAAAAAACCAAATAAAACATTTTCAAAACAAAGTTGAAAGCTGGGCATGATATGATCTCTAACAAATGAGCAGAAATTTGACCAAAACTTGACTCCAATAAATGAAAAAACATTTCTGTATGTAGACCACAAAATGTACATAGTGTATCAATATCACAGTTAAATCTGTTTACAAGGAAAAAGTTA
>NW_015505189.1:2611810-2624938 GCF_001515645.1 Sinocyclocheilus grahami | reverse complement strand
ATTCCATATATAACATCTATTAGGTGAGAAATTATGTTTATAAATTAAATTCCAGGAGAGAAGCATTTGTTTGTGAAAATTGGATAACTTTAACGGAAGTTTAGAAATGTTGTAGTTACAAAGCAAAAGAAAATGAAGACCTACAACCTGTGAAAAAATACAATGCGGAATAATGTTCCATATACTAGTTGTTGTTTTTTTAAATTGTTTGATCCAGTTTATTTTAAAAGTATAATTAAGAGTGGTAAAATCTAAAAAATTCAATCCTCCATTTTCAGTTGTGTTCATAACCACAGATTTCTTAATATAATGGGTTTTATTTTTCCATAAAAAATGGAAAAGCATATTATCAACAGTCTTGCAAATATTATTGTTGACTGCTAGAGAAAGAGCTGTATATGTGAGCCTTGAGATGCCCTCTGCTTTTGTAACCAATACTTTCCCCTTCAAAGATAAATCTCTTAGTAACCACTGATTTATTGGCTAATGGTGATGATGTTATCTGCAACTGTAATTCCTCTTAACGTACTCTGTTTAATAGAATCAGCAAAAGCTGTTTTTGACAGGGTAAAAAAATGTGTTTTTTACACTACCATTGAGAAATTTTAACCAAACTATGTTACAGACATTTCATTAAGACCCTAAAGAATCATATCAACTTGTGGAAAATGGGCATCCTATGACCCCTTTAAGCCAAATTAAATCCCCTTATTAATTCAAGCATCTTTAAACAAACAGTTCTATATTTAACAGCTGAAGTTTTCATTCAGAAATAACAAAACTAATAATTTTCATCGGGAGACTACATCACGTATTCAGATGATTCACTAACACTTTACAATAAAGTCATTAACAAACATAATAAAATACTTAACAGATCAGTATGCACATTCAGATCTGTTAAACAATATATAACTTGATGTGTGTTTATGGTATACTAATCAAGGTATACAGTTTTTATGTATCTGATATTCAAATGATCCACTGAAGTACAGCATGTGAAGAAATTTTTTTTTTAAATAAATATTTATAAATATTAGTTTTTATTGTAAGTTTAGCTTGGGCCAAATACCTTAGAATAATTTAAAAGGGGGCTGACCTCTACTCATCTAGCTTTAGTGGTTCACACTTCTGGGCTGGACCTGATTTGGAACGTCATACACAGAGAGCCTCTTTTTACAGGCATCATAAACATACATGCATTATCAGAAAACAGGGTGGAATCTCAGTTACATAGGACTGATTTCCATCAGTTCTGGTCACAAGACAAAATATAATTTCACATCAGAAGTAATAGTTGATTCATTTTCCTCATAAGAATCATTACCTCAGTGAAAAAGTATGTTTTTTTGGATATTGCTAACTTGCTTCTGTAACTGGAAAACTGAAAAATCTTTTGTGTCATACACTAATGAAAAACTGGTAATACTTTACAATAAGGTTCATTAGTTAACATTAGTTAACTACTTTAGTTAACATGAACTAAGCATGAACAATACTTCTACAGCATTTATTAATCTTAGTTAATGTTAATTTCATACTAATGCATTATTAAAATCAAGTTTTGCTAGTTAACATTAGTTAATGCACTGTGAACTAACATGAACTAACAATGAACAACTGTATTTTCATTAACTAACGTTAACAAAGATGAATAAATACTGTAATAAATGTATTGTTCATTGTTTGTTCATGTTAGTTAATACATGAACTAATGGAACCTTAAAGTGTTACCGAAAAACTAAACTTCTTTATGCATTTATTTTATATTATTTTTTACAAGATACTCAACAACATAATTACGATACCTACAAATAAAAAAGCTCAATTTTAATTTCCCAGGATGACTTCTGACTGGTCTGGCCTCCTTTGAAACATATGAATCCATTGAAATTATGGACTGCTAATTCTATAAAAATATATATTTTTTGTCCTGTACATTCAATATTTTGAATTTGGATTTTAACCACGTCAGCAATGGATTCCTGGTACTATTCAGACTAGTAAAAAAAGGATGATAAACTATATGGGGATTCCTGATTTAAGAGGTCAATTCAAAGGTCTATGTACTGTGTGGGCTGAATTTCACTGCATCTTCTGATAAATGTTACAGCATTTAGAGAACAGGGGGAACACACCCTGGTCCTATCACGAACAGTTACTGATTCACTAAACCGGTTTTACAATAAGCTATGTAAAATAATATTCATGAAAGTGATAAAAACTGATACACACCTTCGCATGCCCTGCCTCACTGACCATGCATCAACCGACCCTTTATAAACTCAAACATTTTTCTTGCTTCTGTCTAAGTGAACCTAACACCATCCATTAATCCAGACATGGGACATCTGGAGTTAATACTAGTGCTAACATGGATAATAGGTTGCTTTACCATAGACAACAACGCAAATAGGTAAGATGCTCATAATTATTTAGTCATTTGGTATATTGTTTCAGAAGTAATGTGAATGTAAATCTAATTTAGCTTTTATAAAGTACCAGATTCAGCCAAAGATTTGATTTTATACTAGTAAAATGATGTAGCCTACATTGTATACATATTTATATGCATAATATGCAAATGCATATTATATGATAAATAAATATATATTATATTAATATATACAGGTGCATCTCAATAAATTAGAATGTCATGGAAAAGTTCATTTATTTCAGTAATTCAACTCAAATTGTGAAACTCGTGTATTAAATAAATTCAGTGTACACAGACTGAAGTAGTTTAAGTCTTTGGTTCTTTTAATTGTGATGATTTTGGCTCACATTTAACAAAAAACCCACCAATTCACTATCTCAACAAATTAGAATACTTCATAAGACCAATAGAAAAAACATTTTTAGTGAATTGTTGACCTTCTGGAAAGTATGTTCATTTACTGTACATGCACTCAATACTTGGTAGGGGCTCCTTTTGCTTTAATTACTGCCTCAATTTGGCGTGGCATGGAGGTGATCAGTTTGTGGCACTGCTGAGGTGGTATGGAAGCCCAGGTTTCTTTGACAGTGGTCTTCAGCTCATCTGCATTTTTTGGTCTCTTGTTTCTCATTTTCCTCTTGACAATACCCCATAGATTCTCTATGAGGTTCAGGTCTGGTGAGTTTGCTGGTCAGTCAAGCACACCAACACCATGGTCATTTAACCAACTTTTGGTGCTTTTGGCAGTGTGGGCAGGTGCCAAATCCTGTTGGAAAATGAAATCAGCATCTTCAAAAAGCTGGTCAGCAGAAGGAAGCATAAAGTGCTCCAAAATTTCTTGGTAAACGGGTGCAGTGACGTTGGTTTTCAAAAAACACAATGGACCAACACCAGCAGATGACATTGTGTAAATCCTAGTTGTGTAAATCACAAGCTTTACACAAGCTTCAGTCTGGATCCAGAACACCTGAGAAGAGATGATGCAACCCCATGTCACCATATTCTAATTTGTTGAGATAGTGAATTGGTGGGTTTTTGTTAAATGTGAGCCAAAATCATCACAATTAAAAGAACCAAAGACTTAAACTACTTCAGTCTGTGTGCATTGAATTTATTTAATACACGAGTTTCACAATTTGAGTTGAATTACTGAAATAAATTAACTTTTCCATGACATTCTAATTTATTGAGATGCACCTGTATATTATATTAATAATTATTAATATATAAATATAATAAATATGAATAATTATTAATCTTTACGATCACATCAAACCGGAGACGTTTCAGACGCACGCTCCAACTTCACTTTAGCTCCAGGCTCGAGTCAAACGAGCACGGAAACGGTACTGTTCTCGCAGCGCTTCAATTGCACGCACAAAGACACCGGCGCGCACTGTAGCCTTTATCATTTCATATCAAAGAGCGAAATAATCTACGTACATGCAATGTCGTGGTCAGCTAAGTCATGAAGTTACCAGAAAGGCGATTAAAGCTGCCTTAAAACTGTGCATGCATGTAATATATTTTATATCAGTCTCTGAAATGGTTTTCAAAATGGTCCTGGAGCAGCCCAGCACTGTCTCACTCATCTAACACACTCGATTCAACTCGTCAGCTCATTAATAGAGACTTTAAGACCTGAAGTGAGTCAGAAATGGTAAAGAGAATTATGAGAAAATACGATGCGTGTCAGATCCGCGTCATGTTCAGCAGCGGCAGCACTTAAAGAAATAACAGCCAAAACAACCTAATAACTAGCTGCTGTGATGTCTGTTCGTCAAGAAGAAAAAAAGAGGAAATCAATAACTTTTTATATAGCTTTAAGGATTTATATTTCATTTAGTGATTGATTGATAACTTCAATTTCAATTTATGTATATTTCTGCTGAAGGGCACAGCTAGGCCTAAATATGACATTTAGTAGGCCTATAATTGGTTTATGTGAAGTTTGTTTTAAGTTTACTTAAATTAGAAGTTATTTTTTAAAAGTCTATAGTAAATGTTAAAATTGATAGCTCTCAATTATACTGTAATGTTGAATGGCTATAGTCAATGGTTAAATTTTAGGGTGAAAAACAATTTTATAGAGACATCAGTAGTATTGGTATCAGTGATATTGGCCTTCAGTCATAAAAAAAGATGCCATTAAACAAATATTAAAAATATACTGTCTTTATGTTATTTGTACATTAATTTGAAGATTTAAAGTTAAATTATTGCAATATAAAAGTATATTTAAAAACGTTAATGTTAGGTGGGATTAATCGCGAAAAATCTGAAAAAAATTTGCGATTAATTAGTTAATTTTTAATCGATTGACAGCACTAATATATATATATATATATATATAAATTTCTATACAAAGTAGATGATTCAGTGAATACTTGATTATCATGTGCATCAGGCATATTAATAGAGCAACACATTTCTAACAATTAGTTACATGAAACAGGCAAAGTTAAAAACTGTAAGTGTAAAAGCATGTTAACATATCAGAGTTTGGCTATTTCTTAATTTTATACACAACATTATTGTAGTGCCAAGGCATTAATTGTCACTTCCTTACAGTTTCCTTACAGATGATGTCTACTATTATTTAACAAAATTACACTATTTTCATGCCTTTGTAGATAAGAAATTCTTAAGCGATAATACAGCTAATCCAAAACATAACAAGCATAGTAAAATATAGCCAGCTTCTTCATCTTTTTTCCTGATATTAGTTAACTCAACCTGCTTTCTTATATCCTGTTTTTACAGATATGACGTGACAGATAGAGATGCTGGTAAGAAAACTATCATGTAAAATGTAATATGGATAATGATTAACTAGGGAATTAGTACTATTGCAAAATTTCCATATTTCTATCATTTTTTAAAACTTTTCTCTTTCAAATATTCAGTAACATTTTAATATAAATAAATTACTGCAATACAAGAACTACTATTATCATATCCTACAAATCTGTGCAAAGACTATTATCATGTCTGTCTTATACTAATGAACACTGGGGAGAGACTTTGTTCTGTCACAAAAAAAACATGCTTGACATTGCACATAGTATTCAAGCTTGCAATCAAGCAAGGACACATATGATTACAAAATTACATGAGAACTGGTTGTAAACGGGTGGAGTACAGAAGGCCCCCATAAAGCATATCTAAGTTCCATGTCCATTACCAACACATTATGAACATAAAGTGAATTTATTGCATTGTACCATTGGAAAATGATTCACATCAAAATGTTAGCATTTCTCATTTCTCATTTTAGGACTGGTATTGTTTTAAGAGCATATGCTTAAATAAGTGATCTAAAGTCAACTGGAATTCCTAGTATAGTCAATTCTAGATCATTTCTACCAATGAAAACTGAAACGTCTTGTTTTTCAATCTTTTAAGCAGTGCTGGCCTCCTGTGATTTCAACAAAAACGAAGAACCTTTCTGCAACTTCCAACAAGACCCTGCAGATAATGGTGACTGGACACGTCACACTGGACCCACCCCAACCCCAGGCACTGGACCTGATGGAGACTATCCGGATGGAAGTGAGTATGAGCACCAAAACCAACAAAAAACAATCCAGTGATCAGTCACTGAACTGAAGATGCATAATCACTGGGAAACAATATTCAAAACTGAATATTACTGAAATTATGGCAACCACAAATGTTTACAAAATTACAGTACACTGATTGAAGGGACATGCACTATAAGATGTTTTGTCAAGCAACCTATAAAATGATAAAGAACTTTTTTTACTGTTTCTTGCTCTCATTAAACTGAACCCTTTCCACCTCATAGCTGGCTTTTACATATATCATGAGGCTGACAACTCCGTAAATGGACAGAACGTACGCCTTCTCAGCCCAGTTATTAGTAGTGAACCTTCTGAGATCTGTGTACAGTTCAACTACTACATGTATGGCTCTGACAGCAGTAACACCCTGACTGTGTTGGCCAAACGTCCTGGCTCTGAGGAACAAATGTGGCAAAAAACTGGGATACAAAGCCCATCATGGCTTGGAGCCTCTGTCACAGTGCCCATACCAGCTGGACAGACTGCTCAGGTAAATGGGTTTGCTTACAAACAGTAAAAGATTGTCACTAGTGCTAATTCAGGTGTTTGTGTAAGGCTATTGCTGTGTCATTTGTTCTTCTATAGTTCTAACATGCATTTTTAAATGAAATACATATGGTACAGTCTTGTCATACCTCACTAAATTGCCTTAAAAATTGCCAGAGTATCAAGGCCTTTATAGGAGACGTATTCAATTTCAGTGTGGTCACTGTGTTTATGGCAAAAGGCTATGTATTATAGTATGTCTAATCTATATAGGCCTTTTCTTCAGCATCAGTTAAAAAAGTCAATGTTACCAAGACAAAGAACACTTCTGAAGCTCTTAATGACAGAATGAACTTTGTGACTCTTACAGTGTGACAGAAAATCCCCAGTCAGTAAGTCATTTTTATCTTCTAGATTGTGTTTCAAGCAATGCGTGGGTTCTCTTCATCATGTGACACTGCCCTGGATAACATTGTCATCACCGAGGGAGCCTGTGCTGGTACTTTATATTTTACCCTTATTGCATGTTATAAAGATATACATTTTATATTATAATAATGATTTTATTGTATTTGATTTTATACAGGCTGTATAGCTGGGTGTGATTTTGATGATACTGATGAATGTGGCTGGACAAATGTGATAACCAATGAAGAAATCTTTGGTTGGGAGTTTTGGGCTGGACAGACAGATACACCAGGCACTGGCCCTGATGATGACTTCTCCAAACCAGGATGTGAGTCCAACATTCCATCCTGTCATATTATTATTATGCTTTCAGTCCTCTTCACATTCCCTATTTTCTCAAACTGTTTCTTTCCAATGCAGTGGGGATGTACCTGTTAATGGACTCCATCTATAGCATTGAAGGAGAATCTGCTCAGCTCTGGAGCCCCTCTACCTCAGCGTCTGGTTGCCTACAGCTGGACTTTCATTACTACATGTATGGCAGTGCCGCCAACATGGAGCTTAATGTCCATGCGGTCACCACCGGTAAGAGTAACAAGCCTACGGTCATTCTATAGAGTGAATATTAAGAGTTTATTAAAACATCTGTAGGTTCAAAGGATAATTATGAAATCAAAATTATGATATAAGAACATTATTCACATATACACACAATGAATCAACTTTCAAATCTACTTTCAAAAATGTTATTATACAGATTAATTACTAAGATTTTGGCTCAGTTTTGTTTTATGATTTTTTTTAGGTGTAGCACTTGGAGCCCCTATTTTCAGCCTCAAAGGAAATCAAGGTCAGGGCTGGAAGCCTGCAAGCATTCGCTACATTGGTTCAGCTGATTCAGTGGAGGTCAGTTTTATTCTCTCAGTTAAAAAAAATTGTGAATGAGATTTTTAAATTTTTTTACATTATGATCTGGCCCATTTGAGTTATAATCTAATTTAATTTATCATAAATATTGCCAAAGGTTCACGTTTTTACATTGTAATTCACATTTTTCATTTCAGTTTGTAATTGTTGGTGTTTATGGTGAAACAGACGAGACAGATATTGCAATTGATAGTGTCTGCGTTACCACTTGTACAGGTAGGTGGCAGACAATGTCACTAATGCCATTGTAAGTCTAAAAGTACCAGCTGTCACATGATACATATTTTATGGACAATGCACCAGTATATTAATTGTTTTCTTGCTTGATTTTAGCAACTCCAACAACACCTAAGCCATCCCCACCCCAACCCACTACACCTAAACCATCAACACCCCAACCCACTACACCTAAGCCATCAACACCACAACCCACTTCACCTAAACCAACGACACCAGGTCCATCATCCCCTAATCCATCTACACCCCAACCCACTACACCTAAACCATCAACACCCCAACCCACTACACCTAAACCATCAACACCCCAACCATCAACACCCCAACCCACTACACCTAAACCATCAACACCACAACCCACTTCACCTAAACCAACGACACCGGGTCCATCAACTCCTAAGCCAACAACACCTAAGCCAACTACTCCAGAACCAACACCACCAGGTAAGCTAAACTTGTTCTATTTTGATTAGAAACATTTATCAAAACATTATAACATTTGTATAGATAAACAAACCCTTCATGTCTTCCAACAGTGAACTGCCCTCCAGACTCTGAGTACATTGATTGCGGCCCAGCCTGTATTCCTTCATGTGCAGAGCCCTCTACGAACTGCTCTGGTTCTTGCATCAGCGGCTGCTTCTGTAAACCAGGATTTGTTTTCCGTGGCCGGCGCTGTGTTCCTATTGAGCAGTGTGGATGTCTGGATGAAGAAAACAATTACTTTGAGGTACAAGAGTTGTCGTTGTGAGGCTGCATTTTTATCCAGCTTTGGGACCTAAGCTTTTGCTCTAAAAGTCTTGGTCTATATTTACACTCAGCCCGGTGAGATCATATTTGGAGATGGCTGTTCCAAGTTGTGTCGCTGTGCTGGCAACTACACTTTCGACTGTGTGGACAACACCTGTGACCCTGTGACAGAAGAATGTCGGGAGGTTGATGGAGTGCATGGCTGCTACCCTAAAGGTATTACAGAAAAGCACAATAATCTTCCCTAATCCACAATTATCATAATTGACAAGTGATCAAACAACACACTGAATTGCTCCTGTGATAGCTCATGTTTCAAAGCCCACAAGCTTTCAAACACACAGACAAAATAAAAAAAAAAGCACATTTATGATCAAATTTGAATTTATATCTTTGACACCAAGGGATTTTTCACTCACAGGAACCTCCAACTGTATTGCTTCTGGTGACCCCCATTACAACACCTTTGATAACCGGCGCTATGACTTCATGGGAAACTGTTCTTACCTGATGTCCGAGCCTTGTAACAGCACAGACGTGCCTTACTTCGCTGTATACACAGACAATGAGAATCGCTACAACAATCCTCATATCAGCTATGTAAAAGCAGTTCATGTCCACGCACTGGGAGTCATAGTGTCCATTCTGAAAGGAGGAACTGTGCAGGTAAGAGAAAATAACATTATTTTCAATATTAATGATTTATACACTACCACGTATACAATAGTATTAGTGTACATATACTGTATACATCTAATTCAGTGGCACATTCAAATGGACAATTATGTTTTCTGACTTTTCTCAGGTCAATGGTACCAAAGTGAACATTCCTCTGAGTCCTGTCAGTGGTGTTGACATTTTCATGTCTGGAAAGCACTACACAGTGGCCTTGAACTTTGGAGTAACTGTACGTTATGACGGAAACCATTATATGGACATTAAAGTTATCAAGGAGTGAGTATGGTACTTATAAAGGTCTTCTTAATAACGTCTTTTATAGAATGATTCACTTTTGAATATCTCTACATGCTTGTGATCATTTTACAGCTATGGGGACAAACTTTGTGGGCTGTGTGGGGACTACAATGGAGACCCTCAGGATGACTTCCAGACACCAACTGGTGAAATGGTCCAAAGCCCCAGTGACTTTGGCCACAGCTGGAACATAGACCCTGAGTAAGGCACAATGCAAGACACATGCTGTTACAACTAAAAGCCTTTTCTCTATTAACTCAGATCATAGAGAACTCACCTCTGATTCTGCCTTCAGGTGTAACAAGCCTGAGGTTGGCCCACCCCCAGGGTGTACAGATGCTGAGCAGGAGTTGTATGAAGGGTCTGCTTACTGCGGTATCATATTGGACAGCAATGGCCCTTTTGCTGCTTGCCATCCAAAAGTCAACCCCAATGTGAGTGAAATCAAATCCGTTCATTTGAAATGCTTTTGAATTTGAATGCTTAATCATACAACAGATATTTACAGATCTTAACCCTGTGTGTTTAGGGTTTCTTCCAAGACTGTTTGTTTGATGTTTGTGAGCTGGATGGTGCTCATTCTGCATTGTGTGAAGCAATAGAGTCATACGTCAATGAATGTCAGGACCGTGGCGTCACAATTGGACCCTGGAGAAACAGCACCTTCTGTCGTATGTCTGAAAAATACATATTCCTTAACCATAAACTTGGACAAAAAATACAGACATGAATGGCTTGTCCTATTTCTCGTACTGTCAAATAGAGCAAAGTCGCAAAATTATGATTAGCACTAACACACATTCTTCCTCTCCAGCTCTGAAATGCCCAGCCAACAGTCACTTTGAATCATGTGCACCAGTTTGCCAGCCTTCCTGCAATCCAATTCCACCAAGTCAGTGCACCGGGCCTTGTTCTGAAGGATGTGTTTGTGACCCTGGATATATCCTCAGTGCTGGCCAGTGCGTGAAAGAAGACACTTGTGGTTGCAGCTATAATGGACAATATTATAAGGTGAGGAAATTGAATGTGGTATCATTTAGGACAGAAATGGTTTGTTATAGTCAATCAACTAGTATTTTTCATGACTTTCCCTCTCTCCGTGGTTTTAGCCAGGTGAAGAGTTCTTCACTAAGGACTGTGAGCTACTGTGTAAGTGCAACCCCCCATTTGTTACCTGTAATGCTGCTGACTGCCCACCAATGGAACAATGTGGAGTACAGGATGGCGTAATTGGCTGTTACCCACAAGGTGAGCATTCTGGTTAACTCAGTAAATGCGTTTGCATCATTTCAAAAGTTAGATTTCAGTCAGAATAAAGTAATTCATTTTTAAAGTAAATTATTTTTGCATCATTTTGCAACCTTTTTTAAAATTGTACATGCGATTGTTGTTTAGCTTTGTCTAGCATGTTGAACAGATTACAACTGGCCTCAGTGCCGTGTATGTTCTGGGGTCCTAGGAGGTTGCATTATTTTCAAATAATATACTATCTACAATACTAAATATACAATATTTGTAACATACATTTTAAGCACATTCTTGAGCACTTAAATGTTTGATGAATTGAAAGAAAGGGGAAAAAATTAATCTATTTTCTCAATCCCCCAGAATCTCAAGACTGTATTATCTCTGGTGATCCTCATTATAACACCTTTGATGGCAAATACTACACCTACATGGGCACTTGCACCTACACTCTGGCCCGCACCTGCGAAAACAACACTGGTAAGCAAAGGCCAAGATAGGGTACAAAGATCCATAACTACAGTGGCATTGAGTTTACTATCGATTTCATGTAAATAACATATCCCTGAAATAAACTTAAAAAGTTTTAAGAGTTTAAAGAATTATACAGCTTTAAAATAACAATACTTTACTATCTTCTGCAGGCCCCTGGTTCTCCATAGAGGGTAAGAATGAAGAGAGAGGAGTTTCTGGCGTTTCTTACTTGAGGAAACTCTATGTGACTGTAGATGGCATCACTGTGACAATGATGAAAGATAGGAAAATCCTGGTCAGTATCCACAGCAGCTGCCTTCATTAAACCATCATTGAAGCCATTCTGTAGTCTTGAGATCAAGAATTGAGGTTTTAAATAAACGGCTACAATATATTTAAGTCTCTCTGGGATTTAATCCTTGAGATTAAGTAAATGGACATAATAGTTTTTATCAAATATTTTCTTTCAGTTGTTCCTAATCTGTTCATAGTCAGATTATCCCTCTGTCCATTTTTCAATAATAATCTAGACAATAAAGCAAAATAAATAAAATCTTAGTTCCTCTTGTTAAATTTAACATTACCCTTCAATTCACCTCTGGTTTATCTCTTTTCCACACACTCAGGTGAATGGACTCAGGGTGTCTCTCCCTCACTCCCCATCTCCGCTCATTTCGCTGTCTGTTGCTGGACAATATGTAATCCTCACAACTCCGTTCGGCCTGAAGGTGCAGTGGGATGGCAATCATTACACCAAGATCTCTGTTCCCAGGTACTTAAACTATGAAAACATCCTGACTGAAATTAATGCATCATTCTGACCTGAAGCATTTGACAGGAAACAATAAGACCCACAATGATTGTTAAGGGTTGTAGATCTTAAGTAAATCCTGTAAAAGAAAAATCAAAAAGCTTCTCTGGGAAAATTCATATCTTCACATTATTCTCTCTTTTTGCTCCTCTCTCACTCATTTTATCAGTTCCTATTATGACCAGATGTGTGGCCTGTGTGGGGACTATGACGGAAACCCCAATAATGATTTCACTAAGCCAGATGGCTCCCAAACTGACAACTCAAGTCAGTTCGGCGACAGCTGGCAAACTGATGAGGATGAGGATGCAACGTCAGTAACTTTCACTCTTCTTCATCATCAGGCAATTTTTTTAGGATTAGGTCAACTTCCTATGCTCGATGTTGCCGGTGTTGATCAGTGCAGATCTGTGTTGTGTTTTCAGGTGCAAGCCTGACCCCGGGCCTCAACCACCCTGTGATCCTGTGCTGGAGGGTGTCGTGTCAAACCCAGAGAACTGTGGGAGAATAACTGACACAAATGGAGCATTTAGGTTAGGACTTACCAAACTATGACATTTTCTGCTAAAAAATGTAGAATCATTCCATTTGAAATGAATTATAAGAAATATAATTCATTGTCTCATGTTAGAATCAGTATGAATAATAGAGCGTGCGTACGCTCTATTATTCATACTGATTCTAACATGAGACAATGAAGAACTTTAAGTGCTTAATAATTGCACACTTTCTCTCATATTTGCTCCTCGCAGGGACTGTATAAAGGTGGTGGACCCGTTGCCTTTCTTCCAGAG
>NW_015505189.1:2610433-2610897 GCF_001515645.1 Sinocyclocheilus grahami | reverse complement strand
ATGTGAGGGTGGAGGAAATATTCACTGTTATGACACCAGCTGTCCTCCTAATGAGAGCTGCCAGCTTCAAGATGGAGACTATGTCTGCAAACCAAGCGGTAACAATTATAGTACTAGTTTATACAAGATAAAGTTTTGAGCACATGTACTGGTACATTTACAAATCTTATCATATCATGAATATACACACATGCAGATAAACAAACCAGTTGGCAATCCTGACAGAACTAGAGCTTATCTTTCTGAATTGTATTCCTTCATTTATATCCTTCTCTTTAAATATAAGAACTTTTCTGTCTCTGGTGACCCTCAATACCTCCTTTGATAAAGTACATCACTTGAGTACCTGCACATGGGTACTTGCTCCTACACTATCAAGAAGTTACAACATATGTATAGGTACTGTAAGCAACTCTTCTTGTCTTCAAACAGTGAACTGCCCTCCAGACTCTGAGTACATTGAT
>NW_015505189.1:2605880-2610423 GCF_001515645.1 Sinocyclocheilus grahami | reverse complement strand
CTGACACAAATGGAGCATTTAGGTTAGGACTTACCAAACTATGACTTTTTCTGCTCAAAAATGTAGAATCATTCCATTTTAAATGAATCATAAGAAATACGCAAGCTCTATTATTCATACTGATTCTAACATGAGACAATGAAGAACTTTAAGTGCTTAATAATTGCACACTTTCTCTCATATTTGCTTCTCACAGGGACTGTATAAAGGTGGTGGACCCGTTGCCTTTCTTCCAGAGCTGTGTGTTTGATATGTGCAGTTATCAGGGGCTGCAGCAGGTCCTTTGTGACCAGCTTCAGGCTTACACTGATGCTTGCCTGAGTGCAGGTGCACCTGTCCATCAGTGGAGGGAGCCAGACTTCTGCCGTGAGTCATTCTCTCATTTATAGTATCATACTGCATAAGGTGTAGGGTTTTAGAAACCGTTTGAGGATATTAAAGCAGCAAAATTTGGCGTCTTACATCCATTCAAGAATCACATTTCACATTTCCAATGATAAGCCTGCTTTCAGCTCCCCTTAATGCACAATATAAATTATTGAAGTGAATGAAGAGGTTAGAATAGCAAAGCTACACTTGTGTCAGCTTTAGGCTAGCCTTATTATTGTTTTATTATTTATGGGGCTTTTATGCCTTTAATAGCCAGGGTGGTGCAGACAAATTATGTCAGAGAGGGACAGGGACATAAGACAGGGAAACTGCAAAGTCCAAACTGCACCCCCACTTTAGCCTTTTCCATCATTTAATGATGTTTTCCTTAATTTTTCTACAGCTCTGGAATGCCCTCCCAATAGCCATTACTCCATATGTGTGAGCTCCTGTCCGGAGACATGTCTGGGTATCAGTGGACCCCCGGGCTGCAGTGAGAAGTGTGTTGAAGGCTGTGAGTGTAACCCTGGCTTCATCCTCAGTGACAACAAATGTGTTCCTGTTAAAGACTGCGGCTGTGTGGACTCCTCAGGCTCCTACCATCCAGTGAGTTTAACACTAAGGCTGACTGATGTAAAATTGGAAAACAATTGATTTAAACATTCATAAAAACATAGCAAAAATGTCTTTTGATATTTAGGTAAACGAGAGCTGGTATCTGGAGGGCTGTACGCAGAATTGTACATGTGAGGGTGGAGGAAATATTCACTGTTATGACACCAGCTGTCCTCCTAATGAGAGCTGCCAGCTTCAAGATGGAGACTATGTCTGCAAACCAAGCGGTAACAATTATAGTACTAGTTTATACAAGATAAAGTTTTGAGCACATGTACTGGTACATTTACAAATCTTATCATATCATGAATATACACACATGCAGATAAACAAACCAGTTGGCAATCCTGACAGAACTAGAGCTTATATAACTTGATTCACTTTTGAATATCTCTACATGCTTGTGATCATTTTACAGCTATGCGGGCAAACTTTGTGGGCTCTGTGGGGACTACAATGGAGACCCTCAGGATGACTTCCAGACACCAAATGGTGAACTGGTCCAAAGCCCCAATGACTTTGGCCACAGCTGGAACATAGACCCTGAGTAAGGCACTATGCAAGACACATAATGTTACAACTAAGCCTTTTCTCTATTAACCATAGAGAACTCACCTCTGATTCTGCCTTCAGGTGTAACAAGCCTGAGGTTGGCCCACCCCCAGGGTGTACAGATGCTGAGCAGGAGTTGTATGAAGGGTCTGCTTACTGTGGTATCATATTGGACAGCAATGGCCCTTTTGCTGCTTGCCATCCAAAAGTCAACCCCAATGTGAGTGAAATCAAATCTGTTAGTTTGAAATGCTTTTGAATTTGAATGCTTAATCATACAACAGATATTTACAGATCTTAACCCTGTGTGTTTAGGGTTTCTTTCAAGACTGTTTGTTTGATGTTTGTGAGCTGGATGGTGCTCATTCTGCATTGTGTGAAGCAATAGAGTCATACGTCAATGAATGTCAGGACCGTGGCGTCACAATTGGACCCTGGAGAAACAGTACCTTCTGTCGTATGTCTGAAAAATACATATTCCTTAACCATAAACTTGGACAAAAAATACAGACATGAATGGCTTGTCCTATTTCTCGTACTGTCAAATAGAGCAAAGTCGCAAAATTATGATTAGCACTAACACACATTCTTCCTCTCCAGCTCTGAAATGCCCAGCCAACAGTCACTTTGAATCATGTGCACCAGTTTGCCAGCCTTCCTGCAATCCAATTCCACCAAGTCAGTGCACCGGGCCTTGTTCTGAAGGATGTGTTTGTGACCCTGGATATATCCTCAGTGCTGGCCAGTGCGTGAAAGAAGACACTTGTGGTTGCAGCTATAATGGACAATATTATAAGGTGAGGAAATTGAATGTGGTATCATTTAGGACAGAAATGGTTTGTTATAGTCGATCAATTAGTATTTGTCATGACTTTCCCTCTCTCCGTGGTTTTAGCCAGGTGAAGAGTTCTTCACTAAGGACTGTGAGCTACTGTGTAAGTGCAACCCCCCATTTGTTACCTGTAATGCTGCTGACTGCCCACCAATGGAACAATGTGGAGTACAGGATGGCGTAATAGGGTGTTTCCCACAAGGTGAGTACTCTGGTTAACTCAGAAAATGTGTTTACATTTAATTTTCAAACATCCATCCATCCATCCATCCATCCAATTTCAGTCAGGCAAATGGCCAAAGCCAACTTTCCACTACCAGCAATAACATTAGAGTGCTTTGGTCATCAGTAGGTGTTATGAAGCAGCAAACTATTGTACACTTACTATTGATTAAATGTACATTAAATGTCCCCCAAATTAACTTAAAAAGTGATTTCAAATAAGAATATACATGTACAGCTTTAAAAATAACTTCACTTTCTTCTATCTTGGGACTGCAGGCCCCTGGTTCTCCATTGAGGGCAAGAATGAGGAGAGAGGAGTTTCTGGCGTTTCTTACTTGAGGAAACTCTATGTGACTGTAGATGGCATCACTGTGACAATGATGAAAAACAGGAGAACTCTGGTCAGTATCCACTTATTATCCTCTTATTTTATAGTTTCTCTAAATTGTTCCTAATCTGTTCATAGTAACATTATCCTTATGACAATTTTATGTTTTCCAAGAATAATCTTGCTTTTAAAGAAAAAAATATAATTAGCCTTCAATTCACCTCTGGTTTATCTCTTTTCCACACACTCAGGTGAATGGACTCAGGGTGTCTCTCCCTCACTCCCCATCTCCGCTCATTTCACTGTCTGTTGCTGGACAATATGTAATCCTCACCACTCCGTTCGGCCTGAAGGTGCAGTGGGATGGCAATCATTACGCCAAGATCTCTGTTCCCAGGTAAAGAAAATGTGAAAAACGCCTCACTGGAATATATATACACAGTACTGACAGTATTTTGCAGAAAACACTAAGACCCACAATGATTAAGGGTTGTAGATCTTCAGTAAAATCTGCAAAAGAAAAATCAAAAAGCGTCTCTGGGGAAATGAATGTCTTTACATTAATATCATTTTGTTTCTCATTTTATCAGTTCCTACTATGACCAGATGTGTGGCCTGTGTGGGGACTATGACGGAAACCCCAATAATGATTTCACTAAGCCAGATGGCTCCCAAACCGACAACTCAAGTCAGTTCGGCGACAGCTGGCAAACTGATGAGGATGAGGATGCAACGTCAGTACTTTTTACTTTTCTTAATTTTATCAACCGCACAACAGGCAGGGCAATACATTTAAGATTAGGTTGACTTCAAATGCTCAGTCATGCACGCATGCCTTAATGATGACGATGTGTTTTCAGGTTTTCAGGTGCCCCCGGGCCTCAACCACCCTGCGATCCTGTGCTGGAGGGTGTCGTGTCAAACCCAGAGAACTGTGGGAGAGTGGGAGAATCAAATGGAGCATTTAGGTTAGGAGGACTTACCAAACTATGACATTTTCTGCTAATAAACAATGTTGAATCATTCCATTTGAAATTAATCAGCATGGCTTATAACAAATATGCGTGTTCTATTATTCATACCATTTCTAACATGAGAAAGACTATTAGAAAGACTATTGAAAACTTTAAGTGCTTAATAATAGCACACTTTCTCTCATATTTGCTCCTCACAGGGACTGTATAAAGGTGGTGGACCCGTTGCCTTTCTTCCAGAGCTGTGTGTTTGATATGTGCAGTTATCAGGGGCTGCAGCAGGTCCTTTGTGACCAGCTTCAGGCTTACACTGATGCTTGCCTGAGTGCAGGTGCACCTGTCCATCAGTGGAGGGAGCCAGACTTCTGCCGTGAGTCATTCTCTCATTTATAGTATCATACTGCATAAGTTGTAGGGTTTGAGAAACCGTTTGAGCATTTTAAAGCAGCAAAATATGGCGTCTTACATCCATTCAAGAATCACATTTCACACTCCCAGTGATAAGCCTGCTTTCAGCTCCCCTTAATGCACAATATAAATTATTGAAGTGAATGAAGAGGTTAGAATAGCAAAGCTACACTTGTGTCAGTTTTAGGCTAGCCTTATTATTGTTTTATTATTTATGGGGCTTTTATGCCTTTAATAGCC
>NW_015505189.1:2549308-2603484 GCF_001515645.1 Sinocyclocheilus grahami | reverse complement strand
TATGACCAGATGTGTGGCCTGTGTGGGGACTATGACGGAAACCCCAATAATGATTTCACTAAGCCAGATGGCTCCCAAACCGACAACTCAAGTCAGTTCGGCGACAGCTGGCAAACTGATGAGGATGAGGATGCAACGTCAGTACTTTTTACTTTTCTTAATTTTATCAACCGCACAACAGGCAGGGCAATACATTTAAGATTAGGTTGACTTCAAATGCTCAGTCATGCACGCATGCCTTAATGATGACGATGTGTTTTCAGGTGCAAGCCTGACCCCGGGCCTCAACCACCCTGCGATCCTGTGCTGGAGGGTGTCGTGTCAAACCCAGAGAACTGTGGGAGAATAACTGACACAAATGGAGCATTTAGGTTAGGAGGACTTACCAAACTATGACATTTTCTGCTAATAAACAATGTTGAATCATACCATTTGAAATTAATCAGCATGGCTTATAACAAATATGCGTGTTCTATTATTCATACCATTTCTAACATGAGAAAGACTATTAGAAAGACTATTGAAAACTTTAAGTGCTTAATAATAGCACACTTTCTCTCATATTTGCTCCTCACAGGGACTGTATAAAGGTGGTGGACCCGTTGCCTTTCTTCCAGAGCTGTGTGTTTGATATGTGCAGTTATCAGGGGCTGCAGCAGGTCCTTTGTGACCAGCTTCAGGCTTACACTGATGCTTGCCTGAGTGCAGGTGCACCTGTCCATCAGTGGAGGGAGCCAGACTTCTGCCGTGAGTCATTCTCTCATTTATAGTGTCATACTGCATAAGGTGTAGGGTTTGATAAATGGTTTGATCATATAAAATAGCAGAAAATTTGCCGTCTTACATCCATGCAAGAATCACATTTCACACTCCCAGTGATAAGCCTGCTTTCAGCTCCCCTTAATGCACAATATAAATTATTGAAGTGAATGAAGAGGTTAGAATAGCAAAGCTACACATGTGTCAGTTTAGCCTTATTATTTTGTATTATTTATGGGGCTTTTATGCCTTTAATGGCCAGTGTGGTGAAAACAAATTATGTCACAGAGGGACAGGGACATAAGACAGGGAAACTGCAAAGTCCAAACTGTACCCCCACTTTAGCCTTCTCCATCATTTAATGATGTTTTCCTTAATTTTTCTACAGCTCTGGAATGCCCTCCAAACAGCCATTACTCCATATGTGTGAGCTCCTGTCCGGAGACATGTCTGGGTATCAGTGGACCCCCGGGCTGCAGTGAGAAGTGTGTAGAAGGCTGTGAGTGTGACCCTGGCTTCATCCTCAGTGACAACAAATGTGTTCCTGTTAAAGACTGCGGCTGTGTGGACTCCTCAGGCTCCTACCATCCAGTGAGTTTAACACTAAGGCTGACCCCCCAGGGTACTGGGGCCGAAGACAAGATTGTGAAAATGGGACCCCCTGGAGTAAAAATTGTGAAAGTTTTGATTTAAAATATCCAAAGAACCACTGCAAACACGACGACTAATCTAAAAACATTCATTTCTGACGTTATTCATAATTTTATCTTTTGTAGTTCACCTAAATAGCATTTTGACAAATAAATTATTAAAGATAGATGGAAACTGAGTAACTATAGTATTATATTACTAACTGGGTATTTTTTGGGCCTGTTGTCTAAGTTTGTCATTATTCTTACGAGAAAATGACAAGCACTCTGTCTGTCATCCAAAAGTGCTTTAAACACTATTTGAATTCTTTAATATTTATTGTTTTACAGTTTGCTACTTTATTTGTGCTGTTTTTGTTGTGTTTCACTTTCAGATAGTTTGTTGCTTTCAGTTATTTCTTGTTATTCATTATCTGAGTATCTTATTTCATTCAGAGCGCATATTTTAAAGACTTTGTATGCTTGATTCTCGTTAATGTGATTTATGTGTTTAATGTTTATTTATTTATTTATGTAGCTATAAAAATAATTAATTCGTTTGAGTTAAATGTTTTATTAAGTCCCTACACAAAACAACATGACACTTGTCGCCACCTACTGGACGAAGGAGTCTCTGTACGAATCAATGCATGAATCTTTTGGTAAACAGATTTAAATGAGTTGAGTCACTGTGATAAATCAAAACCCATGCTAGTAGTGTCTATATAACCTATTGCTTAAAACACAATGCACAATGCAGGTGTTAATGTTTAAAAATTGGAGAAATGTGCTTGACTTGTGGATTTCTAACACATTCCTATCAATGTGGCCATATTTAGGTAAATGAGAGCTGGTATCTGGAGGGCTGTACACAGAAGTGTACATGTGAGGGTGGAGGAACTATTCAGTGTTATGACACCAGCTGTATTCCTACTGAGAGCTGCCAACTTCAAGATGGAGTCTATGTCTGCAAACCACTTGGTAACAAATATAAAACTAGTTTACACAGTTTTAGCATCTTATCAAATACAAACATGCAGTTCTGCACAAACCTGTTGACACATAGAACTAAACTTTCTGAGTTTATCTCTCCAATTTTTATCTCTTTCTGTTTTAGGTACAGGCATTTGCTCAGTTTCTGGTGACCCTCATTATAATACCTTTGATGATAAAGTACATCACTTCATGGGTGCCTGTTCCTATACTCTCACTAAGCCCTGTAATGAGACCTCCGGCTTGCCATACTTTTCTGTGGAGACACAGAACGAGCACAGAGACAATAATAAGAAAGTATCTTATGTAAGATCTGTCATCATCAATGTGCAAGACATAACAGTCATTTTGGGCAAGGGTCGCAAAGTTCAGGTAAGGGACATTTCTAAGATTTGTGAAACATAAATAACAGATTACAGGAGATCAAAACAGCAGTCCATCCACGTGCCTACCTTATTTGTACATCCTGCAGTTGAATGGAGTTCAGGTCACTGTGCCTGTCATACTTTCAAATGGTATTAAGATCTTCCTAAGTGGCAAATTTGTGGTGCTCGAGACAGACTTCGGATTGCGTGTCCGTTTTGATGGAAACCATCATGCAGATGTCACCTTGCCTTCCTCCTACAGCGGACTGTTATGTGGACTCTGTGGTAAGGACTGCAACTTCAGTTATCTAACTAACTGATGGAGATTCAAAAGCTACTTTATACTGCTACTAACCAAATATTAGTAGTTTGATGTCAGTCATTTTAATAATAATATTTGACAGGAAATTATAATGGCGATCCTAATGATGACAACATCAAGTCAGATGGAATGGCAACAGACAGCACCAATGAGCTTGGAGAAAGCTGGCAGGTGCCCGATGACAGACCAGAGTAAGCAAAAGCATATTTGTGACCCTGGACCACAAAACCAGTCATAAGGGTCTTTTTTTTAATATTGAGATTTATACACCATCTCAAAGCTGATGGAATAATAATAAATAAGCTTTCCATTGATGTATGGTTTGTTAGGATTGGACAATATTTGGCCGAGATACAACTATTTGAAAATCTGGAATCTGAGGGTGCAAAAAAAATCTAAATATTGAGAAAATCGCCTTTAAAGTTGTCCAAATTAAGTCCTTAGCAATGAATATTTCTATTTAAAAATTAAGTTTTAATATATTTACAGTAGGAAATTTACAAAATATCTTCATGGAACATGATCTTTACTTAATGTCCTAATGATTTTTGGCATAAAAGAAAAATCAATAATTTTGACCCATACAATGTATTTTTGGCTATTGCTACAAATATACCCCAGCAACTTAAGACTGGTTTTGTGGTCCAGGGTCACATTTAATCGTGCACTGCACCAATGATAATAAGGTTTTTGAAGATCATTGAAGCTTTTATCATTCATGCCTGTTCCTATCTCACACAGTTGTACTCATGGTGGAGGAGACATTGAATGTGATGACAAGATCCAGAATGAAGCACAGAAACCTACTAGCTGTGGCATGATCATTGACCCTAATGGTGGGACACGCATGCATTCAAACATACATTTTAAAACGTTTTAATGATAAGGTCACTGAAAAAATACATAAAAAGCTTTATCTCAATTAGTAGTTTGTCATATTATTTTTATAGGTGTTTTTATTTTATTTGCCTAATTTTATTTATTTATTTTTATCCTCATATCATTTCAGATCAGCATATTATAGAGTTTGTTTACACGATGTAATAATTTAATATTCTTTTGGGGCTTAGCGTCACATTTCTTAATTTTTAGTCAAGATTTGCATTTGTAAATGTTATTCCACCTTATTTTGTTCTTAGTGAATTAATTAGAATAAATCATATTTATGTTAGAACGCATGATTATTTGTCTGCTTTGGGCGGTTTGACTACAATCATTGTAATACATTTTGGATTAAATGTTACCAGTGACTTGAACATGACTTGAAGAGTAAAGGGTAAATGTACAAGAGGCCTCATTTTACTCTATTTATGACTATATTCCAGCACATCTGTTCATTGCATTGAGCTTCTCAGTTTTATAGAGCTGTTCTATGAAACGACACCTGTTTTATGCACCATTAAAGCCTACTTATCATTCTTTTCCCAGGAATCTTCAAGCCATGTCATGCAGTGGTGCCTCCCGATCCTTACTTTGAGAACTGTGTGTTTGATCAGTGTGGCACTGGTGGGGCCACAGTGGCACTGTGCCAAGCTATTCAAAGCTATGCTGACCTGTGCGCTCAAGCTGGGGTGCCAATTAACTGGAGGAATAACACCTTCTGCCGTAAGTGTTTGAGCCCTGCAGACATTCTGTAATGTGCCCTTAAAACCTACAATTACTCTATCCTGGTAACCTTTTTAAGACGCAGCCTTTGTAGTGTGCACGCTTCAGTTAGGGAGTGATCAATGAGTGCTGTTTGTCTTTTTTGTGTTTCTAAATTGGCTGTTTCCCATCCATCCTTCTCTCTTTTCTAACTATTTTCATTCATTTTTTTTATTTGTTTTTCATTAATTTCATTTATCTTCTGACACATTGCAATGGTTCGTTTAACACTACTCCTTTATTTCCATTTCTTCCAGCTATTAAATGTCCGGTTGGTAGTCACTATGAGCCGTGCGGTTCAGCCTGCCCAGCCAGTTGTCAGGACCCTGGATCTGAAGGCACCTGTTCTGAGCCCTGTGTTGAGGGATGTGTGTGTGACCCTGGTTTTGTCCTCAGTGGAGACAAGTGTGTGCCCTTCAGTGAGTGTGGTTGCACTGACAGAGACAACAACTACAGGCCTGTGAGTTCTTGAGAAGACTGAATGAAATTTACTAACTTTTAATTTCTAGTTTAGGCTATGTCTCTTTGTGCATTTCAATTCTTAATGTATATCTGTGTGATTTTCAGGTTGGAGACAGCTGGTTCACAAAAGATGATTGCACAGAGCGCTGTGTTTGTTCACCTTTCAATAAGGTGACATGCGAGGCATGGCAATGTAGTCCCGCTCAGGAATGTAAGGTCAATGAGGGTGAACTGGGCTGTGTGAACACAGGTACATACTCTACATAATCTATCTGTCTGTCTCTGTCTTCCGTCTATCTATATCACTATCCATCTATGTCTTTTTATGTGTCTGTTTATGAATTTATCTGTCTATCTGTCTGACACATGCTAATCCTTCTTTGCAGGAGTGGGCATTTGCCACATTGCTGGTGATCCTCACTACTACACTTTTGATGGCATCATGCACACCTACATGGGCACCTGCACTTACACGCTGGTGGCGATATGCGACAACTCTATGGTGACACCCTTCACCATTGTGGCCAAGAACGAAGAACGCGGCCAACCAGAAGCTTCGTATGTTCGCTCTGTGACCGTCTACCTGCCCACTGCCAACATCACCATCAGCAAGAGTGGAAGAGTACTGGTGAGAGCCCGAGAAGGAAGGAAGGAGAGATGCAGTAGTGGTTTTGACTAGGCTGCATTTGCATGTCTTCTTCTGATTAGACATCATGAATAGGCATATAACAGTGACATATTGCATAATATCATAGATAAGATTCTAAACAATATGTATTCAGGGATATGATTGTGCTAAATCTCTGGCTTGTACTCATATCTGTCCTCTCCACCGACTAGGTGAATGAACGGAGGATAAAAACCCCCTACGACATCAGTTCAGCCAAGGCACGGGTGTTCACCAGTGGAGTAAACACCGTACTAGACACTGACTTTGGCCTGATTGTGAAGTTTGATGGAGTGCACCATATTGAAATCACAGTCCCTGGAGACTATTTCAACAAGGTATGAAACTACACAAAAACATAGCTAGAACATAACCCTATACCTAATATTTGTTGTAAATGTATTCTTTCGATACAGATGTTTGATTAATAAACCAGATAGTTTATTTTTTTGTCCAGATGCCTGAATTGCAATAAGAAAAGTGAAAGAATTTCCACAAGCAGATTTTGATCAAATCTTCCTTACACATATCACTCACTGCTTTTCCTGTAACTCAACTTTCCTTTTATAGGTGTGTGGAATGTGTGGTAACTACAATGGAGATTCCTCTGATGACAACTTGATGCCTGATGGCAAACCAGCCAAAGATGCCATTGAACTTGGTGACAGCTGGAAGGCAGAGGGAGACAGTGATCCTGGGTGAGTGTTAAATTATTTGGTTCCTCTAAATACCTCTCCATAATTCAGAAATAAACAAACCTAGATAGATAGCAGCATTATAGGTGCACTTATGGTGCTTATGAATCTGAGCCAATCATGGTGAAAAATCAGTACAGTTTCACTTGTCTTCATTCTTCTCTTGTGTTCATCCATGCCTCGCAGATGTCAACCTGATCCACGGCCAGATGACAAACCCAACTGCGCTGAGAATGAGGAGGAAATCTACAAGTCACATTGCGCAGCGTCTATCCTGTCTGATTTCTTCAAGCCCTGTCACTCTTTCATTCCTCCAGAATCTTTCCTGGGGAACTGCGTCTATGACATGTGTGAATATGATGGCATGCAGTCGACTCTGTGCGATAACATTGAAGCTTACGCTCAGGCCTGTCATAGCGCTGGAGTCACGATCAGCTGGAGAAACAGCACCTTCTGTCGTAAGTGAAAGAGGGAAGGAAGGATGAAGAGATGTGCTGAGAATGTAATGCTGAGCTGGCTGACAGGAGGAAGAATAATTTGGCTAGAATTGTAACGATCAAAAGAGCAGAACTTTGATGCTGATAAAATTAAGCATTTATGAGATTCTTCATTGATAACCTCTAGGCTATACATAAATATTAATGAATTTCTATGCATATTTTGAAGGTGGTCTATGAGTATGTCAGAGAATCATTGTCATTCAAATCCAGTGCATCAAACTTCTTTCCTTTGTGTTTTTTTCTTTCCAGCTCTCCCGTGCCCACCAAACAGTCACTATTCTGAGTGCACAGCACCATGTCCTCCTACCTGTGCCGATCTCTTCCCCGTATTCTGCCCATTACCACCCAATAGCTGTGTAGAGGGCTGCCAGTGCAATGGAGGTTTTGTGCTAAGTGATGGCAAGTGTGTTCCCCTCTCAAGCTGTGGATGTGTTGACAGCAATGGAGAGTATCATGATGTGAGTAAAGTTGCTAGAATTCCATGACAGTCGACTAAATATATTAATATTATTAATATAATATTAAAGTTTAAAAAAAAATAAAAAATTTATACTTTTATTCAGCTAGGAAACGGCTAAAATGTAAAAAAAACATTGATAATTTATAATGTTACAAAAGATTTCTATTTCAAATAAATGCTGTTCTTTTGACCCAATATTGATCGAAGAATCCTGAAAAATATAAAAAAATATTAAGCAGCACAACTGTTTTCTTTGTTAATAATAAGAAATGTTTCTTGAGCTTACCAGAATGATTTCTGAACGGTCATGTGACAATGACAACTGGAGTAATGGCCGCTGAAACATTTAGCTTTGCTTTCACAAGAATTTATCACATTTTTAAACATGCTAAAATAGAAGTTATTGTAAATTGTTATAATATTTCATAGAATTACAAGTTTCACATTTTTGATCAAATAAATGCAGCCTTGGAGAATATAAGAGACTTCTTTCTAAGATTTAAAAATCTTACCCACCCCAAACTTTTGAACAGTAGTCTGTCTATTAAAGAATTCTGTTCTTCAACTCATTATTGAAATCATTTTCTACATACATGAATTATGGCAAAAACACGATACTTAAAGAATGTACATTATTAGAAAAAGGTGCTGTAAAGACGGCCGTGCTTTCATTTTTTGTCACAAAATGTTACAATACCGACTGGTATCAATTTTAGGTGGGAGATTCCTGGATAACTGACCACTGCGAACAGAGGTGCAGCTGCAGCCTTGGAGGAGTGCTGTCCTGCACGTCCTTTGAATGCAATGACAACTCAATCTGTGATCTTGACAGCAATGGAGACCGTTACTGCAAACCTGAGAGTGAGTTTTGGACAGCTTTACAATGAGAAATACTAAGAATGAGGGGAAAATAAAGTCAATTTACTTAATTCAGACAAATTCAAAAATGTGTATTTATTATACATGAATGACCAAAAATTGGCAACAATTTTATCTTAGTAAGGACTACTTCATGTTTCACGTCTCCATGTCTTTGAAGTTTTTGGGATTTAATGACTGCATCTTGTGGGCATCTAAAGAAATGTAAATGTTTAACCCTTGAAGCAGGTTCAAAGTTAGTCTTAATGTCCACCTCAGGAATGAACTAACTCAAACCTCTTTTACTTCTCATAGAATTTGATGACTGCAATATTGCCGGGGACCCTCACTATCGTACCTTTGACAAATACAATCACCACTACCAGGGAGCATATACCTATGTATTAACTCAGAGCAACAATCTGCCCAGCTCCCTCACCCCTTTCATAGTCCGTGGCAAAAACCAGCGGCAGGGAGGCATCAGCCGGGTGTCTCTCCTGCGCGAGGTCTATGTGGATGTATACGGCATTACTGTTCGCTTTCAACAGAAGAAGAAAGTGCTGGTGAGAGATTCATGGGACATGTAGTCAATCCTAATAGTTGTATCTAACAGACGTTCAAACTACTACTTCATAAATGACCACGCAATATAGTAAAATGCCAATATCTTGGATGTCTTTGCATTTTTTCCTCCATCAGGTCAATGACGAGAAAGTTGGTCTACCGTTCATTCCTGTACGTGGAGTTAACATAAAAACAAAGTCTCGCTTTGTTATGCTCACAACTGACTTTGGCCTTTCTGTGCGCTTTGATGGCAATGCTCAAGCAGGTAGATCAAAACTTAAAATCTACATAATTTGTCAAGGATTTTTTATGCACAGCTTTGCATATTTTTTAAAGTATTTAATAACAAAAACTCTCTCTCTCTTTTTTTCCCTGAAGTGGTGACTCTGCCTAGTGTATACAGATCTCGTGTGCTCGGTCTTTGCGGTAATTATGATGGACGCACCAGTAACGAGTACACAAAACCAGACGGCACAGTTACCCGCAACCTCAATGAGTTTGGAGACAGCTGGAGAGTAACTGACAGACAGGCGGGTCTTCGTACCACATCCCTACCAAAGATGGTGCACCTACACAAGTACGGAAGAATGCTATGCATTATAAATCAATTGGGAAATTCTCATGTACTTCACTCTAACCATATGAAAAATCCTGTCTTCTTTGCTATTAGGCGTGAAGTGGAGGCCGATCCAGATTCAGGGTTTGAGACGACGGGCTGCACAGATGCTCTGCTGGATGAGCTGAACGGGAATAAAATGTGTGGGGCTCTCAGTGACCCTGCTGGTCCTTTCACTGCCTGTCATGCTGTGATCGCTCCGAATGACTTCCAGGAGTGAGTAATGTGTGCATGTGTTTGAGGGAGTGTGCACTCTAGGGACAAGTATTTGTTTACTTCCTGAGCTCAGAGAATAACGTAATGCAAAGTGGGTGTGTGTTGCGCTAACTATGTACAAGAGCATGTGTATGCGTGTGCGTTTGACTGAGATAAACTTGTGATATGCGGGTGTTGGTACGGATGCACAGTCCTTCATGACCGTGTGTGTGTTTGCATTGCAGGGATTGTGTGTTTGACCTGTGTGCTGAGCAGGGCAATGAAGAGCTGCGCTGTGAAAATTACGCTGTCTACGCTCGGGCTTGCCAAGATCAGGGTGTTGAACTAGGGCAGTGGAGACAAGAACTGAATTGTGGTATGAAAAATTTAATAATTTACACAATGTAGACTTTATCCATTCTATAGCAATATAAAATTAAAATTAAAATTATTCATTAAAAACTAAAAATAAAAACCCGGTTGAAAATCATGGTTTCCACAAAAATATATAGCAGCACCACTTTCAACATTGATAATAATAAGAAATATTTCTTGAGCACAAAATCAGCATCCTGCAATTATCTCTCTAGGATCATGTGACACTGAACATTCAGCTTTGCCATCACTGAAAAAGAAAACATTTAAAATATATTATAATAGAAACATTATTTAAAATTGTAAGAATATTGCACAATATTTGTGTTTTATTGTATTTGTGACCACATAAATGCAGCCTTGTTGAGCATAAGAGTTAAAAAAATTAAATTAAATTAAACCCTAAAACACATTTTTCGAGATGTTAACAGGTTGCACATCAGTGAAAACAACAATAGTACTAATTATGTCTATTATTATTACGGGAATTTACAATTTATTTATTTATTATTACAATTTTTGGAGCCATTTCGTTCATCCGTTTCAAAAAGCAAAGTTGAATCAATGTCACGAAAAGTGACGTATATGCATTAATTTGGAGAGGTGATTGGCTGCGTTGGCTGGAGAGTATGCATCTACGTCATCAGTTTTCTGAGCTTTTCTCAGTATCATTCATGAGAATGTACTCTTATGATCCAGTCACTGCGCTGTATTATGCATGAGGTCGTATTACAGCAGAGAATTTAAAATGTCACGATAGAGCTTCCGCGCTGTCAGTTCACCTCTGCAAACATGACTGTAACAATACGTCTGGTCATGAACGCAATGACACGACGGATTATTGTGATACACAGCAAACAAGAGACTAGTGCTGGTACACCTGAAAATGCTATTAGAACTTTTAAATGTTCTTCTTCGTTTTTCATATAGACCAATATCTCTGCTTATATTTATTTCAAATAATAATTTATCAAAACATATTTGATTTGTTCATTATAGTTGTTAGTAGTCTCTAATGATAAGATTTCTTGAGAGTTGGTTATCATTATTATATTTTTTAAATATATCAAGGTGGCGCCTACCTCCTCTTCACTCCTACTTTTCCACAGCTTTTTACATGCCCATTTTTGGAGTCTTTTTCAAATCTAAGGTGTGAAAGACCAGTGCTAAAACAGGGTGGGGGTTCATGACACTTTAAACTATTGCAAAAATCAACTTATATAAATAAATATCAAATATAAATGAAAGATAGATAGATAGATAAATAGATGTATTGTATGTTCTTTCCTGATTGTGTGTGTTTGTGATTTAGGTCTGCAATGTGGGCCCAACAGCAACTACTCCATCTGTATGACTCCATGCCCAGCATCCTGCGCAGACCTGGCGGCTCCCTCTGAGTGTGAGCAAATACTGTGTGTGGAGGGATGTATCTGCGCCCCTGGCTTTGTCCTGAGCGACCAAGACTGTGTGCCTTACAGCGAGTGTGGATGCACTTACCTCAATCGCTACTATCTGGTGAGTCTTTTGATGCATGTAAAATACTACAGGTTAAAGGTTATGATGTCAAATACACTGCACAGGTCTTGATGATCATGTTTTTCTGCACCTTTCCACACACAGCTGAAGGAGACATTTGTGACAGAAGATTGTTCACAGAGTTGTGAATGTACTAGCACTGGTGCTGTGTGTCAAACAAAGGGCTGTGGAGACAATGAGATCTGCACCGTGTACGACACCAAACGCGACTGTTATAAATGTGAGCTATTTCACTCTTTATATTATCACAAGATGTTCTCGAAATATATTTGATAAATATATATTGCATAGCTTTTAGAGTTTTCTAGTCTAGAAACGGTACAGAATTGGATATCATGTAGTTACGTTATTATATTACTATGGAAGCCAATTTCTGCCATGCAATAAAAAATAATTGTGGATTTGTATATAATTCATTAGAATTGTGAGATCAAAACTAATAATTCAAACTTTTTTTTTCTCAGAATTATGAGTTTACCTCTCACAATTCAGTCCATGTTTTTTGTTTTTCTCACAGTTTTCATCAGAATTGTAAGATAAAAACTGAGAATTGTGAGAAAAATTTTTTTTCCAATGGCGAAAACAAGCTTTCATATGTTACAGATGCTTCAGATGAGTAATGCACTGATTTTTAACTTATTTTGCCCTCTGTCTCTCAGCGAGTCCATGTTTGAGCTCGCCCTGTGAGAATGATGGGACCTGTGTGGAAAAAGCAGATGGTTCTGGTTACACCTGCACTTGCTCTGAAGGTTTTGAGGGCACAAACTGTGAGATCTTAAAAATCCCCTCTGAGGGAGGCCTGGGTAAGTGAATGGGAACAGACTGTATTCATTCCTAATGTAAGATCCTTAATCGAACTAGTATTTGCATGCCTAAAAATTAAACCATATATGCCGGCCATGTGCAATAAAAGTTTTTTCCTGCTTGCTGTTTTATAGATCAAACAGCTATTATCTTGATTGGAGTCCTCGTGCCCCTTGGCATCATCCTCATAGTCACAGCAACTGTGTGCATTTACAAGAAGTGCAGGTAAAGCCCATTTAAAGAATAAAGGCAGATCTAAAGACACTGATCTTGCAATAAAGTCAAAACCTTTCCAAGCCAAGCCTCCACTTGAAATAAGGTGAATTATTTATAAGGTAAATTAATGATTTTTATCCCTTTTTACACAGCCGCAAAAAGATAAATTATGAATCAAGTACATTAGAGTTGAACAAAAAGGCAGGTATGTGGTAACTGATTATTATACTTTTTTCTTTCTAAAAAGAAAACAACAACTATGAAATGTGCAATGCGAGTTGTAAATTGAGCATTTCTAAATTTGTCCACAGATCAACCCTATGAAACTCTAGATGAGGGTAAGAAGCAGGAAACAGACAACAGTGTGCTGAAGGCCACAACATTCTGAAGCAAAACCTCAGTTTTTTTGACAATGATTTGCTGACAATATTTTGTTTATATTTATTCACTTTAAATATCTTTGTGAAATATGTGAACTAACAGGCAAAACCTATGTTTATATTTTACTTTTTAAAAAATTTTCAGTAACTTATTTGTAAACATCGTTGTAATTTTTGGTGTTAGCTATGTTATGATTTGGGGAATGAGTGCAATTATCAAATGTGTATGAACATCAGATTTTTCTTCTGAAAATATTTTATGTGCTTTATTTTTTATTATTTTAAATAAATTATCAAAACAATTTATGCCCTAGCTGCTTTTATTTAACTTGTTCAAGTGCAACAATCCAATAACCCACAACATTTTCAAGTGCAAAGCAGCAGTTCATAGAAGAGAAAAGTAAAAATGGTCTTGCTTGACCAGCTATCTAAATGATTGAGTTCCACAAGGACTGTACTCCAGAAGAGCTTCTTGGTGAGTCTTGGCAATTCAAAAATGTCTGAAAGTCCAAACAAACAATACAAGAGCATTGCCTCAGCTCTGATACCTTTTGTATAACTTCTAACCTCAAGCTATTTATACAGACTGGGAGTAAATCCAATGGTTAAGAGTAGCCAATTAACAATTGTTCTGTGATTTGCCTTGTCAAGAGGCTAAAAAAAAGAATCCAAATGTTTTTGAAGTTTTGAGTTTTTGATCCATGCAGTTCAGGAAAACATCAGTGCCAGTCACCAGTCCTTTGAACATTCCTTCTTTTTCCTCCAAAAAACAAGTTACAAAAAAATAAAATAAACATGATAGTCCAAATCTTTTTGTTCATAAATGATCTTATCCTGCCAAGCAACTTTTCTTCACACGTTGTCAATGTAAAATAATTATTAGATAGTCCAAAACAAGAAAAATTACAAGTGAATTTAGAATTAAAAAATTTAAATAAGTCACAGTGTTTGTATTAAAACATATTATCTACATCCACAATGCGGTTTTGGATAATTGTTACATTTCCGCAGGATAAGAAGTCTGTCTAAATATTTCAGTCCGAAAAAATTAAACATTCAATATCCTATAATCGGACACAATATAAAACCATGTGCAACATTCAACAATAAAGGAAAAGGTTCTTCAGTCCCAAGGATTAATCAGTAGTCCTCACATCTGCACAGAAATGTAAACATTGATAAAAGAAATCAATCGTAACCCCATTAAATGGCACAATGGGGTGACGCTTTAAGCCAGTTGATTATTGATTATCACTACAGCCTGAGGGGTTGTACATATCAAGCTCTCTGTTAAACTCTGATGTTCAGTGTAAATGCATAGAAATCAATACTGCTGTATGACCAGCATCTGCCCTGATGCTTACCGGGAATTTGCTCCCAGACATCTAGCGGGAGAAGAGCAAGATAATTATGGAGTAAAAGAAAAATGATCCCACATGTTTTTTGTGAACACACACTCCAGTAGGAATGTGACAGCATATTTCCAAAGCCATAAAGGGAGGAGCAGAAATAAAATGGCATCTGCCAATAACACAAGCTCCACCTTCAGGAACCAGAAGTGACTTGATTTGGTATTGAAAGGTTGTGTGTGATCACATGGGGAACCCCTTGACTGGAGTGTTGACATTAAATAACAGTGGAATCATTTGATGAATAAAATAAATACAAATTTAACAACACACATAACTATCGAGTAAAGAGTATCAGTGATATGGAGGGCGGCACTACAGTTACACTGCAGGGTATAATTAATCCCAGACCAAAAACATTCCAGTGTGCAGGACTGAAAATTAAAGAAGCCTTCTGATTGCTCACAGGCACAACATTGCAAAACATCTTTCAAGTAATTAAGGAAAACAATAAAAGCACTTTTACAAAGAGGAATTAAATATGGACAGGCAAATGTTGGCAGTACTGACAAATGAAATTTAAAGACATTCAAAAAAAAATCTATCCAATAGTAAGTAGTAAATAAAGAAAAACACAAATTTGTATGTGACATCTTTTACAATGGATATGACTAGGCCCAGACAGAATCTGCTGAAAGGGTTAGTTCACCCAAAAAGGAAAATTCTGTCATTAATTACTCACCCTCGTGTCATTTCAAACCCAAAAGACCTTCGTTCATCTTCGGAACACAAATTAAGATATTTTTGATGGAATCTGAGAGCTGTCTGACCCTGCATAGACAGCAGCGCAACTGAAATGTTCCCAAGTCCAGAAACATAGCAAGGAGATCTGTAAAATAATACATGTGACATCAGGGCTTCATCCGCAATTATACGAAGCTACGAGAATACTTTTTGTGTGCAAAAGAAAAAAAAAAGACTTTATTCAACAATTTGTCTCCTCCGCATCACCCTGTAAACAGTGTATGCTGTTCTGTGTCGGCTGCGTCACATCGATACGCTGTTTCCGTTCAGATCAAATCACAACAACGTAGAAAACAGATCTGGCGTGACACAGCTGACACAGAACAGCATACGCTGTTTACGTCCAGCAGATATTCTCCAAAATGGCGCTACAGGGTGATGCGGAGGAGACAAATTGTTGAATAAAGTGGGTTTTTTTCTTTTGTGCACAAAAAGTATTCTCGTAGCGTTGTATAATTGCGGATGAACCACTGATGTCAGATGGATTATCAAAAATATCTTAATTTGTGTTCTGAAGATGAACGAAGGTCTTACGGGTTTGAAACGACACGAGGGTGAGTAATTAATGACATAATTTTCCTTTTTGGGTGAACTAACCCTTGCATTCTTTGCCCTGATTTTTGGAGACAAATTTACAGAATAGATTTAAGCAAACACAATGTGTTTAATAGAGTGCTAGACTCATTTGTGGCTGAAACCATAGCCAAACTATTAAAAAAACAAGCGTGTATGGGGCCAGTCGTAAGGAGAATCAGTTTCTTCAGAAAGATTTCTGAGCACACAGATTCCATGTGGGTCTGGGTATGACTAACCATAACCATCCATTCTCCCTTTAAACAGCCATTAATACAATATTTTAACTTGTATGTAACACAAGTTTCAGAACTTCATGACTCCAGTGAAATGTCCTATGGATAAACAATAAAAACCCTGTGTGTTTATGCTTTCTTTTCATTCCTTCTGTCGAAATGGTCAAAAAACAGTTGCTGCATGTAAATTGCATTGAAATAATTTTCAAATAATCATAACTGTACAGCATGTAAACAATGAATGCTGGTAAAACGAAAACAAAAATACATATTGAACTCAAACTGACAGACATTAAACCACTTTTTCGATTTACATCACTTCAATGACACGTGACTCTTTCCCAAAGTTCAAAAATATCCCTACTTCCTCTCCTCTGTGTGTGTGTGTGCATTTAGGTGTGTGAATCCAGTACCAGCACCTTGCACTCACGCTTGGCAATTTTGTCAAGTGACAAGATGTTCCTGTCAGGAGGGAGGTACAGCGGCCGTCCAACAGGAGAGCCCACAGGAGGGGTGATGGCCCTGCGCTCCATAACACTGCCTGTCCTGTAAGACATGAACATAGACATTGATCTCTGCTGCATAAATGAGACAATCATAATTTGACAAAGAAAACATTGTGAAGTGAGGCAGTTGTAAGAGGATGTACCAGTTTACCATAGGCTATATCAGAGTTCATGCCTATGTAGACAGTTCTAAATCAGTCAACTAAGATCTTCCATTTCAGTTAGAATAATGATGTAGAACAGGTGTTTTTCGCAAATATTACTAACTTGTAAAGACCGCTAAATACATTCATGTATAGACCCATTAATACCGTGTGTGATCAAAAGTTTGGGGTCACTAAGATTTACCAAGCTGCATTTAATTGATTAGTAATATTGTGAAATATTATTGCTATTTAAAACAAGTGTTCTATTTAATTATTGTTTAAAATGTAATTTATTCCTGTGATGGCAAAGCTGAATTTTCAGAAGCCATTACTCCAGTCTTTGGTGTCACATGATCATTCAGAAATTATTGTAATATTTGGTGCTGCAGAAATGTTTCTTATTATTATCAATGTTGAAAACAGTCATACTGCTTAATATTTACTTTAAAAAAATCTAATTGGCCACAACCTTTTGAACAGTAGTGTATATCGTCACTGCACAAAAAAAATAAATAAATTAAACGCATTAAATCGTAAAAAAAATTTGTTGATTGGTAGTGCATCTTTGTTCACCCACTGTGTAAGTAAAATCAAACCTTTAAAATTAATTCAAATACAAATTTTTTAATTACTATTAAAAATGCTGTCAACAGAAAAAAACAAGTAATCCAAACAAAAAATAAAAATAAAAAAACACACAAAAAAGGAAATTTGTTATATTATATTATTGTTAAACATATTTAATTAATATATAGTGTGTACAGTGTACGTGAGAGAGACAACCTGTAAGATTGAACTGTATTTACATCAAGTGAAATAGATGAAGATCATCTGTTTGTGTGTGTGTGTGCACGTTCAACGCTATACCTTGTGAGGTGAAACTTGGATGGCTGCTGGTGAGAAAAGGACTGAGAGCGGCCCAGACTTAGACTGGCCTGATGTCGGTCCAGAATATCTCTAACCGCTGGACTGGACGGACTGTTCTTGCGGGACAACGGACGGGCATCAGGGGGAGGGTTGGACACGGACGCTGTGAACTGTAGCTTCAGTTTCATGTGCTGACTCAACTAAAGACAGAGAAGACAGAATAGCGGATATTGAGGTGTGTAGATCCAGTAATCCAACTCATTGGTTTTGTTGAAGGAAGTGAAATTGCTCACGTCACACACATATTACTCTTTACCTCAAAAAGACCTGCTCGGAGTATCTGGAAAGCCACACTGACGGAAAGGGTACTGCCTTTTCGACAGTAACCCAGGTTACTGAGAGGAGAATGACACACCACTGCATTCACTGCAGGATCCTCTTTCTGTCCACGACCTGAGAAGAAGAGAGAATCAAAAAACATCTGGACATACTGTAGGATATCAGACAATTTAAGATTTGGTCAAAACATGGTTGAAACATTAGGAGCACAAAAATTCCACAAGAGGCCCAAGACAACAGGATGTCATAAATCAGACCCTAGCCAGTCTGAAGCAAGCCTAACCAACTTTTTCACAGAACAGCTTTCAACATTAAAACAAAAGAACACTTATTGACAATTCCAAGGAGATTGTCAATTTTGGGGACAAGTTATCAAGAATAATGGTCAAAAGAGATGCACAGCGTGACCATCACGGGGAAACATGTGATAGTGATCACAAGCTCTTCGGATTGACTTTCCCCCCACTTAGGAGACACAGAACACATGTCCTTATGTTCAGAAAATGGCACAGAAACTGCATTTCCATGTGAATATGCATCTAAATGACACTAAAAGGACTTGTTGTGAGCAACTAATCATTAAGCCTGACATTAGCTCATCTGGCATCACATTACAAATACTCACATACACAGCTACAGCCTCAAACTCTGTGTTCTCTACATCTACAAGCATGAACCACACCCTTTATGAGCAAATAACATTTAGCAACTTTTGCCTTTGCGCTCTACTTTGCTTTTATCGGACCTGTCTCTGATAGTGTGGCAACACTTTTTCCAATGTTTGCAATATTTTTTATCAACTTTGCAAACAACACTTTTTAATTGACTGTCAATCTCGCATTGCTAAACATCCTCTCTCTTTAACTGCTACATTTCCCCCCTTTGGTCGAACACTCTTCTTGACACTTTTTTTGAACATGATCCAAGAAGTCTCTCTCCTCCCTCTTTAAACCAATGTTGTTAATGTTTACTAAAACTAAAACTCTTAAAACATTGCTTTTGTTAATTGAAAAAAAGCTTAAATAAAATGCAATATAAATATTAGAAAATAAACGTATTATAGTGGATTTGGGTGTTTGCCCTGCCATGACATTCACTGTGAGAAATACCGCAAGCGGAGTGATACAAACGGTGGAGTTCTGTTATCACTCTAATATCACACTCTTATCAGCCATTCAGATTCAAGGACCGGATAAAGTAGATAGATAGTTGTATGTATTTTATATATATATATATACACAGTGGTGTGAAAAAGTGTTGGACCCCTTCCTGATTTCTTATTTTTTTGCATGTTTGTCACACTTTAATGTTTCAGATCATCAAACAAATTTAAATATTAGTAAAAGATAACACAACATGCAGTTTTTAAATGAAGGTTTTTATATATACTGTATATAAAATGAAAACAGAAAATTGAAAAATAATCCTATAATACTATAATATTATATAAATAATACTAAAATAACACTGCTTCAAACATATTCTAGACTCAATCATATACCCACCACCAGGAGCGTTTCTAGCCTTTCATCAGTACTGAACCCTCATCAAAAAAGTGCTCCCCATATTTTAACAGTCTTTTTTAATACTCTTTTTTGAAATTGTTATGGATGTATAGATATAAATTGTCTTTACCTGCAGTACAAAATCTTTCACGAGCTGCCTGCCCAATAAACTGCTTCACAGCTGACAAACTGATTTTCTTTCCTACAATAGATCGCAGGTAATAATCTACCTCTTTCAGTGTCTCCTTTTTGTTTTCTGACTTACAAAATATCCCATTACACTGTAAGAAACAGCTGCAAATGGTCCAGTGCTTGAATGTACTGTCCATATGAATCAAACTGAATCATAAACCGTTTCAGACCTTTTGGCAAACCTGTTTGACCGATTAGATCAAAGTTAAAGAGTAACTAACTCACGATCTGGCATCACTAATTCTAATGCTAAACAGCTGATACTCAATATGATTTCTGAAATATTGTCTAAGCAAATGATTCTCGGGTGTCACATGTTAATATATTAAAGCAGTCACACTAATCAGTTCAATCACCATGCAGCTCCATGCAGCCATATGTTCTTAAACTTAAGCCAATTGTTTTTACAATTTTACCCTTCCTCACCTTCAGGCGTCCAGACTAGACGGACTGCCAGAAAGTCCTGCAAGTTGTTGAGGAGGGTATATCGCACCCGGAAATGTTCGTGAGCCTTGACCGCACTGGGGCAGCTAGCTGTCATAATGAAGCGCGGTCGGTCCAGTCTCACACTAGGGAGACTATAGTGAGTGTAGATAGAGTTGGTGAAGGGCAATTTAGAAGTGGACCACTGCAAGACTGCAACTAATGGCACCTCTAGGCCCTGCAGCAAAAAGAAACATGACATTTCATTAATACTATTTATTTAATCTATACATTTATATCATCAAAGTTTTAAATTATTGCAAAGAAGATAAATGGCTGTGGGATACATATTTGTAGCCTGTTATCACTCAAAATATCCTGATGGCCCACCTCAGTTGAATCATCTTGTGCCTGGTTATTGAGCTGCAGCTGGAAGAGAAAGTTCTGCTCCTCTAGAGCACTGAGCATGCTGGGAAGGTGACTGGACTCGCTGTCCATTCTATAAAATGATGCCATGGCAACTTCTCCTGACTGATGACTGAAGCAGATAAACAATGAGATAAACATTAACACAAACTCTCTCAGATGCATCTGGCTGATTCTATAATTGCAGGAACATTTGGTGTCCAAAGTCTTTTTTTCCCCTCTTTTTTTCAAATACTTATATATTTAATTATTTTAATAATTTGTTACTCATTGTCATGGATCACAGGATTTTACAGGCCATAACAATATAATATTTGATGTAAAAAGTGTCTTATATGGCTAAAAATCATGATTTCTTGTCTGAATTAGTGTCAATTCTGTCACCAAGGTAGAGTGACAGTGTTGACATTATGTAACGGAATGGACAATCATACACAGAGAAACACACACACACGACTGTCAATTCTGTTACATACTGTCATCATGATTAAATCATGACACTTTTTACAAAAATAAATAAAAATAAATATATATATTTTTATTTATTTATTTATTTTGTTTGTTATGGCCTTCAACATCTTGTGATCCATGACAATGAGTAACAAATTATTAAAATAATTAAAAATATAACCATTTGGACAAAAGCAGAAAACTAAATGATGACTTTGGACACTAAATGGTAAAGCAAACTGGCAAGGGTAAAATGCATGAAACATTCAAAAGCAAAAACTGTAATTTAATATTAAAGTATGGCATATTAAAAAACATAAAAACATGGGCAAAAATCCTTGTGCATGATTGTATCCCTGTGAACCATCAAGAATAACAATTACATTAGTATTTCCTCAAGGAAATAGCAGTGCTATTTCATAAATATATGCACACACTGTGTGTATATATATTATACATATATATATTCCAGGAAAAGAAGATGAAACACAATTCAGTATGCACTGATTTAAATAAAGAATTTAATTATTATGTTGATATCATCATGATCAGTTACTTTTTAAATGTTAAACATTCTATAACCTTTCAAATTAAAATTTAACATTTCCTAAAATTATGATGTTTACAAATTAATAAATTGTCAATAAGTAAACCAATCCATCTTGTGTTATCTACAAAACAATTTTTAAACATTGAAGTGTTTCAGGCTGAATAAATAGCAGAAGTTTATTCATCAGAGACAGGAATTTATATCAAACCATAATCAGAACGTTTGAGGATATACTGTAATCACACTCACAGGTGTGCGCGATCACACGCAATGTTTTCTCTTACCAAACATTGTCCACCAGCAGCACCGAGCCATCTGGCATCATTGGTAAGTATGAAGCATTGAAGTTGGGAAGGATCTTGATGTCACGCACACACACTTCCTCTTGAGAACTTGCATTTAATACTGAAACAATCAGATGTTCAAACATACATAAACAGGACGTCTATCACACAAAGATACAGGAAACCACAAAAATAGAAGAGATGCACTACAGCACTACAGAACTACTGCCTATTTCTAGCACAAATCATGACTACTGATGTGCTTACACTATAGCAGTGGAGACAAAAATCTATGTTTGGGACTTTTCTAACCATGAAGCAGCTGAATGAAACTGAACCACGTACAAGTCCTCTGTTTTCTCATAAATGCATTAAAATGTTTTGAACATAGTTGACAGATTTAAATAAAGGACATCATAATAAAGTCATACAAACATATCCAAGCATTCTCCCTTGAACACTGGGTGGATAAATATGGGAATAATTACTTCTATAATGAGGTATACATGTCTTTCTTCCCTCCCTTACATTAGGACCACCAAGGACCTATTATATCATAATCAGAAGACAAACAGACACTCGTAGTTATGAAAAATTCACAAGAGAGGCTTCTATTTTGAAACTGAGATTTTAGGACAATGAGAATCACAGTTACATTGATAATTAAAACACCTGCATGTCATGATAAACATAGATACACCTTTCAAAAGTTTGGGGTTGGTAATATAATGTTTTTGAAAGAAGTCTCTTATGCTCACCAAGGCTACATTTATTTGATCAAAAATGCGGTAAACATACTCATATTGTGAGGCCCCCTCCCCCCCTTATTGATTCTTTGATCAATAGAAAGTTTTAAAGAGCAGCATTTATTTAAAATTGAAATCTCTTGTAACATTATAAATGTCTGTACTGTCATTTTGATCAATTTAATGCATCCTTGCATAAAAAAAGTATTATTTCTTTAAAACAAAAAACCTTAATGACCCCAACCTTTTCAACAGTAGTGTATATACTATATATCATTTGTGCTTATAAAATGTTAAGAAGAGCTAGAAATAGGGCTGACACTACCTTTAAGGACAGTCAAGTGTCTCCCTGAGACTGTCATTTGTTGACACTTTACAGTCGGAGGGGGCAGGACATTAAGTGTGGTGCTGACTGTTAGCAAGCAAGAGAAATGAGACCAATTTAAAACAATTTCCTAAACAGCATATGTATAAAAAAAGCGAAAAAGGCAGATTCCTGAGGTCCTAAATCAATAATGACATCATGCAGTATTGTGATGAAGGATGCAAGAGCTCACCCTGCGCTTTGAAGGTGTTTAGATCCTGGCGGAATGTTTGGCAGGGGCTCTTTTGTTGGAGGATGCTGAGGTAGCCATGCTCTTGGATCTCAGCTTTCTCCTCTTCTTGCTTCCACACAGTTACAATGATCTGCATTGAGGTAACACACATACATCCACATATATCAGAGGTGCAATCAGAAACACATGCAACATGACATACCATGAGCACTGGTGTTTGATTGAATTGACATTTCTTGCACACACACTCACACTTTACATTAGAATCTTGCACAAGCATCCACAACTAATCAGCAATACTGCTGATAAGAACTTCCTGTTCTATTTATACCAATAACGCAAAACCAATATCAACAGAAAATACCCAACCATATGCATGAATGCAAGACCACACACACACACACACACTAGTCATACCTTCACTTTGAGAGTGTTGACAGGGAGCTTATCCAGGGACACAGTCAGGGGGAAGATGACCTCATCGCTTAAAACAACTGGCTCATCCACAGGAGACTGAAAAAAACAACAAAGTAAAATACTTGGAGGTGAGACATGGGACAAGTTAAGTTTTTCTCAGCACTGTACTCACAACTCACACTCACAACTGTGTGCTGGAACATCAGAACTCTATTGCATGCAAACATTTAATTCATGCCAATGCCACCAAAACACATGCAATTTGCTTAAATCAATAAGAAATTCAAATCTGATATGAATAAGAAACTAACTATTCAGACATCTGAATTTATTGCTTTGAGAATTGAGCCAATGCGATTGAGAAAAACTGTAATGTGCATTTAGGAAAACAGTATATACTAGGCTCACTTTATTTCCACATTCGCATAATTACCAATATTTTTGTGGGCAAAAGTTTACAGCATTTATTTCTCCAAAATAAAAACTTGGGGTTTGAAATGTTTAAAGTTCAAGGGTTTCAACATTTGAAATTGAAGAATTTAAGGCATAAATATTAGCACTGTACCTTTTAGTTTAAAAATAATTCATTTTTATTTTACAGTGCAATTGTAATTTGTAATATGTTTCTGCCTTCAATTTCGTAATTAGAGTTAATACATATTAATAATAATAATCTATCACTATCACAACTAAAAAGATTTTAAAGTTCAGATACAAAAGCAAAACACTTACTAAAAAAGATTTTCTGTTGCTTTACAGCAGAATTCGAATTTGTCTCATTTGAAGTAGTTTGCATCATTGATTCTGTTATTTGCTGTTTAGTTGCATGTCATATGACTGACATCAGAGAATATGTGATGTGCCATTATATTATTGAAAATTTTAATTCAAATCACAGGGGGTACTTCAAGCTAATATATTACATCTAAGGAGTCCAGCTGACAAAAAGGTTTAAGAATGCCTGGTGTAGAGTATCTGCTTGTTCTTGTACCTCAGAGACAATATCAAAGTCATACAACCTTGGCCTGCAGTTTGAGTATCATAGCTCTGTAATGTCTGACTTCTGAAACTGGATTGGTGCATTTAAAAACATTTGCACTACTGGGTGTGTGACTAGCAAGAAAGCAGTGCAAATAGCAGACTAAGCTCTCATTTCACAAGGTGGGTTGTACCGCTGTTTGAAAACTTAATTGCCTTGCTTTGCTTCTTATGAGAATTTTCAATAGAAAAAAAACACAGAAGCACTGCACCTTGGCGGACTGTCAAACGTTTGTTAGATGTGAAAAATGTGTCCTAAATTCTTGATTTAAAATGACTTGACTTCATTACAATGATCATACTTCATTCTCCAGATGTCATTTACAATCTGCAGGTGTTATTAATATCTTAAATAGCTTCTGTATGCTGGGCTGGGGTATACAGACATTTGAGAGGCTAAGGGGCGCAAACAGGTCCAACTTCTGAGAAAAACACTGAAATGGAGTCCCTGAAAATACTCAGGTCAAATGACTTAGGATAAAACCTCTCTTGGTATCAAAATCGTTTTAAACTAAAAATGACAGAATGCTATGAGAAGACCTCAAGGTAAATGTTTCTATTTTTTTAAAATGTAACTTTCATGGTCGAGATCAATTATAAAATTATAAAATTACAAAATCAAAAATCCAAATTTTAAACTTCAGAAGAAAAGAGCAACAATCGGACGCTGTTGTCCAAAATGTCACTGATTTAAAAATAAATAAAGTCAAGCCTATGTTTGTGGAATGAGTGTTGCACTTTTCTTCTAAAGTTTGAAATTATATAGGAATTGTATGAATTTAATCTTTATGAAAAGTTTAAAGTTTTACATTTACTCAGCTCTTATTTGTTTCAGAAGTGGTTTGGGGTCTTTACTTTAGCTTATCGGTGCGAATTCTTGAAGCTTGTTGACTAACATTGGATTGCTTCACACTGAAGCTGATTGCTTATCTTCTGTCTTGTTCTTTTGTGTGTGTGTTTTTCTCCATCTAATACTACATATATCAATATATAGGACATCATAGAACGCCTCTTGTGAAATAAAATAGCTTTTTTCCTAGAAGATATTTGGAGTCTTCATCTTGTGTGACTTTATATCCTATTATTTCATGATATTTCTCAAAAGTGCTGTTCATTTCTTTTGGTATAACATCTTTTTTTAGTTAGCAAAATATTACTGAGTGCACCTGCAGGGGTTCAAGTCAGGACTGTTATAGAAATATACTGCTTGAAAGACACATGGTAGCATTCTGGCCAGAATACTAAAAAGAGGAAGCCCTTTGCAGTACTATGACTATCCTCAATTGTAAATTGTAAAGGACTGAGTTCTGTATAGTTGCCAGCCATAAGAAAAGGCAAACACATCTCTCAAACAGTACAACAGGAAATATCAACACTTCCGTGTTGTTATAGATAATCAAATATATTTGTATGCATAACAGTGAACTTTAACTGTACAATAAACAGCTATTCTCCAAAAGACTGAAGTGTTTGTTTAAGCACCTGTACAGGAGCCTTGCGGAATTCCCTCACGCCGTTGCCGGGGTTGTTGTGAATGAGGAGCGGCTTGCATTCCCTGAAGCCCCGGTACCTCGGGCCCCCTCTACCTGCGCAGCCCACCTCCGCAGCATCATCATCGTCCGTATCCTCCACACACTCGTCCCCGCTGCTGTGGTAGTCGTGATACAGAGGCTGTGTCCGCTGCCGGTTGTCACCAGGGCTAACGCTGGCCACGGCGCAGAGAGAGCCGGCCAGCTCCCTCCAAGAGCGACTGCTGTGATGCTCCGAGACGCTGCCATCAGCTGCCGCAGTGCCGGTCGACCCGGACACCGACGCGACGTTCTGAGAGCGCAAAACCAGGAGAAAGCGCACGGTTTCCCCGAGATAAAGGTGACTGCGACGCGGAAGCGTGCGGTATTTGGCCGGGTCCGACAGGTCTGAGATGGGGACGGCCGGAAAATACATAAAGTACTCGCATTGCGATTCCATCATTAACACCATGACCATCACAGCGCACTGCAAGCAGACAGCGAAGGTATCCGGTTAGACTGAGCAGCCTGCAAATAACACTCCCATTCAAAAAAGAATATCTAAATTAAACAAGCCCGTTTTACCTTTCACCTCGCTTAATATCACGGTTTCCCAGATTGAACAAAAATTACATTCATCCTGTTTTGTCCCATTTCGGTTGGATGCCAGTTGACGTATACAATACATTCAAGTGCGCTGTATGACAGGCACGCTTATCGAGTTAAGACGGAGTAACGTTAGAGCGGCATTACAGCTAGGCATGAATAGTCGCTTGTCGATAAAGGTAAACAATGGTCTAGCTGTGAAAGCTGCTACAGGTTTGTTTAGTTCTGCGATTAATTATTATAACTGTTATATTTCACTACTTTGTTTGTAATGATGTTCATTTGAAATGTATTATATTATTATTTCCAACAAAATAACGTAATTATATTTTGCCATTTATGCATGGGGAAAAGTTCAGTGTTTTGGAGCTGCTCTGTGTCTAATGTCTACATTTAAATGTAAAAACAACTAGCGAATCAACTCCCATTAGATACTGTTTGAGCTAATGACGATAGTAACATGGTAAATATGGTTAAACCTGTGTTCTTGTTGAGAAAATTAAGCTTTAGATTTGGAGACTTTAAAAATCAAAAATTCACTCTTTATTGTTATGCGTGTTGCCCCTTCCTTTGTTCCTTTACAAGTCAGTAAATGCTTCAACATAAATGTATTGTAGCTTATTTCATTAAAGGCAACTCATATTAAATTTACTGACTTCAATGTTTGCGTACTGAACTTTGAATCGTGTCATTCAAAACTGAATTAGGTTGTATCTGGGTCATTCCGTGTCAAATCAAACAAATTTCGGGAATTTCCACGCCTCAAATTTTGGATTTTGTTAATATTTTTTCTGTAGAAAGACAAACATAAATAGCGATGAAAGCCAAAATATTAAATGTCACAGATTTAGATTTACTGAGTAATCCACTATTTTGAAGAGGGGGGGGGGGGGGGGGAAAATGACAAGTTTCACCTGAGATTTGGAGCCAAATTTGAGGGGGGTAAAAATGACTTTAGAAAACAGGCAGCATCATTATTTTATTTTTACACAGAGATTGGCAGGTCTATTAGTACAATATGTTGACTTTACCAATCTTTGTTTCATTATATTCTAATGGCGACAGTTCAAAAATGGCAAAAAGCACTTCTTGTGTTTTTTGCCTCAAGTTTATGTCTGTTACTCAAGAAGTATTCAAAAAATATCTTAATATCCTTTTAGATTCTGGTTCTTAACAAACTTTCCTTTTGGTATCTTCATTTTAAAGGCCCTTGATGGTTCATTCCCAGAGATATGGAGATATTAATGCGGCTCCATGAGTAAATTGTACACATTTTCATTGGTCAAAAACCAAATGTGGGTAATTTTGCATACAGCTGATACGTTTTTTCTTTTAAAGAGATATATCTAATACAGATATATTAAGATATTTTCTTGAGTTACAGGCATGCAAACACAATAAGTGCTTTTTGCCATTTTTTAACGGTAACCGTTGTCTTATAATGAAACAAAGATTGCTAAAGTCAACAGATTTGACTAATACCACTACCAATCTCTGTGTAAAAAGAAACTTGTCATTTTGACCCACCCGCTACAAAATAGTGGATTACTAAGTATATATACATCTGTGACATTTAATATTTTGGCTTTCATCACTATACATGTTTGTCTTTCTACAGAAAAAAATATTAACAAAATCTCAAATTTGAGCCGGGGACCTCTGGTTGAGTTGACACGGAATGACCCATCTGAGAGTATTACATGTGGCCACATGTGCTAACTGTGTTCCTATTTGCAGTCTATACATAAAGGTCACAGGTGTATTTTGAGAAGAGCCCATTAAAAGACATATGCAAACCTACAGTTTCAGCTCCTATTTCCATTGTATTTAACTTTGTATATCAAATAAGCATCCTGTAGCAATGATCTTATCTCATTCAGTGCAGAGATCCTGTGGTGCATGATAAGGACACCAATGCTAGCTATTAGAAAACATCAGAAACACATTCGTCACATGTAAATTTTTGTTTTATTTTACTACATACAAGTAAACCAAATCAAGTTAATCACGCAAATATCTACAGAGGTTTCCCCATATATTCAAGTAACAAAGAAAAATAATAAATATGGTAAACAGGTTTGAAAAATCTCAGTCAAAGAGAAGACTGAACAGAAATATAATTTGAATCGCATTACAGTCTCAAAAGTGCAGAAGAGAATAAATGTGAATGAGTTTACTTATCCTGCTCAAATAAAACTAACTGATAATAACTTATAGATTGTGTTGTAAGAGAAGTGTTGCATTTTTCTCATTTGGAGAGCACATTTTATATTAAACTACTTTTTCTTCCCTTATGAGATGATAGTTGACAGACCATAGGCTGAATTTGCCTCTTTGCACTCCTTCTGAATCAATTTTCTGGTCAATGAATGTAATGGAAAAACTGCCAATTTTTGATACATCAAGTTTCCAAGCACAGAAACATCAGTACCTCTTTGGTTTATTTTTAAATTGCAGTACCACAGTTAATCTACCTAAAGAGTCAAGGAGACACTGAACCCACTGATTTGTATGACACGCAGGTATTACAGCACACTATTGCCAGACTGATTACAGTTTTCTCTAAAACGAGGCGAGCGAATGTAAAAGTTATACATCTCAGGCTTAACAGGAAATCAATGCTTAAATTAGTCACACTTAATGTAGTGTGAATTTCTGCAAACATGATTCACAATAATAGCATTATTCTTTTCTTTTTAATGGAAGAAACATTCAATTAGCCAACAACAAAGTTTCTAAAGAGAAATAGGTATGATCAAAATGTATCATCGTCTTTCAAATAGAGTCTTTTTTTGTGAAATATAATCAGTTAAATGCATGTTCTATTATTCACTGAAAAAAAAATCATAGTTGTTTTTTTAAAATCTGAGTTTAAATCATTTAATTGTTTTTTGAATCTAGCATCAATAACTACCTAATGTGAGCTGCAATCACAGAATACTGTGAATGGAAAGTCAAAAATAAAGACTGCTAATTAACTGGCAATAGTACAGTCCAAACTAGGATGGAATGGGGTATTAAAATGCAAGTTATGCAGTTGTTAATCAATTATACAAGGAAATGATTGCTAACTATAGCCATGCATATAAATCCTAACTATACAATAAATGATGCACATAAATAGGCACACAGCAGTGACCATACTAGTGTTTTCTTCATTTCAATGTCGTCTGCCTTAGAACAGAGGAAATAAAATCATTGGTAATGTTAGATGTCGTCTTACTCTGTGCATTGAAATCTGCATACAAAAGCTGACTGTTCATACATGGGGCAATATGCACAGTGCATTCCAGTCAAATTTCTACACTACATTTTCTCAGCACTCGCAATAGGAGAAAAAACAGTTTGTAGTAGTTTGAGAGTATAAATGCAGTAGATACACAGAGAACTTTATACAAAAGCATAATAAATACAGCAAACTTTGATATTAAAGCACTGCTTCACAAAGGTACGAATTGTAAGGCAAAATAACCATTGAGTTTTGGAATTTCAGGTGGAGTTCTGGGGCCGGATTCACGAAAATCTTCTTAAGAAATAAGTTAGTTCGTAAGAATGTTCTTAAGTGCAATTCTTGAAAAATTCTCAAATATATTCTTAAGAACATCTTAATTTTCGTTATCGGAGTGAATACATGACGCACTGATAAACTCACGCTTTATTGTCTTTTTGCGCTTCCTGCAGATTACCCTAATAATCTTAATAAGCAAAGCACATTATTTTCGTCGCAAGTTTGACTGGCACTCAGCTTCACGTTTTTAATGCGGCGTGTTTTTGAACAGTTACTTTTAAAATAGCCTGTCTCAGACTGCAGCGATATGTTTCATTCATTTTTGTGCTGTGTTTTTGCGCTCTCATCTGAGTGAATGCTTCTGGTATATGTGTCCTACAGCAAAAGCATCCTGCGCATTCATGTGTGCTGAATACTGCCAAAGATTATGTCATATTTATAAGCTAAAATTAAAAGCGTTCAATTAAAGCTCCCTATCTGACTCATTTTAGAGTTGCTACCGAGTTTTGAAGTGAGCAAAAAGTAGCGTCAAACATAGGCTAATCATGACCGATCATTGATGACATTATCAGTCATCACTGTCACTTCAGAAAACTCGTGCACATCCCTATTAATAGTCCTACTATGTATTATATGTAGCTAGTGTTGTTGTAATGCTTAAATATAAAAATTTATTTGAAATATAAATTCTGTCCTAAATTTACTAAGTTATTTACGATGATTTTTAAGAAGATTCTTTTCAAGAATTTGAATTCTTCTCAAGTTTTGTCTCAAGAACAATCTTAAGAAAAAAGATAAGAATATTCTTAAGATGAATTTTTGGGAATACAAAATATTCGTAACTTTTTTTAAGTTAAAAAATAAGAAGAAAATGGCAGTTAAGAAGAAATTTCTTCTTAAGAATGATTCATGAAACCGGCCCCTGATCTTTAAAATGTCTATGACAGGCATCAGAAATTACAGCATTTGCCATGCCAATAAACTTTCACCATCTACGGATTTTTTTAAATATTTTTTTTAGATTTGATGTTTATTCAAAACATCAAAATAAAAAGCTAAAATATCAATAGGTAAACAAACTGTTACAGGAAGCGCAATGGCCAATCACTTGAGGTTGTTAAATACAAATCTACAGCCCATTTTGCCCTTTATGAATGGTCAAATTATTTCACAGTGTTAAAAACTGGAGATGTTGTTCTCACAGAACCATGGGAGCCGTATTAGCTTATACTGTGTCACTGAAAAACGTGTGTGGCATAGAAATCAAAAGATTGCAACGTATCCCTTCTAAAAAATAAAAAAAAACACTGTCAAGATTCCTGTTGAACAATTACCCATATACTGTAAATGGATATAAAATTAAATTCCAGCAACTCTGAAAAGTACCAGTTTGAATCTCGTGATCCAGACAATGAAGCGATTGTGATTGCACTTTTGTGGAATTTCATCGTGCAGCAAATAAATATCCATTGTGTCTTAGTACTATAATCAAATTCAAATTAATTTCCAATATCAAATTGTTATTTCATTGGATGCTCAAGCATACCTTTTCGGTAGTGATACTGGATGTACACCAACACTACCATTTAGAAGTTTGGGGTTGGTGATACTTTTTTAACGTCTTCGAAAGAAGTGTCTTATGTTCACAAAGGATTCATTTATTTGATCAAAAATACAGTAATGTGAAGTATTATTACATTTTAATATAACTGTTTTCTATTGTAATATATTTTAAAATGTAATTCCTTCCTGCAATGGCAAAGCTGAGTTTTCAGTAGCCATTACTCCAGTCTTAAATTTCACATTAACATTATTTCAAGATTCTTGTAGTTCAAAAGAACAAAATGTATTTGTTTTTTTATCATAATGAATGTCTTTACTGTTACTTATGATCAATTTAATGCATCCCTGCTGAATGAAAGTATTAAGTTCTTTCAAAAATAATTGTATTGACCCCAAACTTTTGAACACTAACGTACCAAAGATACTTTATCTATTTGAAAGTGGGGTTTTAGTAGTATGTTTGAAACACTGCAACCACTTACATGACATGTGCACTGCTATGTTTTTTGTACCATACCATGGCTCATCATGGACAAGGAAGCAGCGTTTTCTCACTTCTTCCCAATATCAAACTCACAGACAGCGAGTTTATGCATTTAGCCACCATCTGGCATGTTTGTACCATTATATCAATCCAGCCACTGTAATCTACTCACAAACCACTTCTTCACTTCAAATTTTGTGTTCTATAAAATAGAATGTAGAAGGGCAAGATGGAAGGAGGAAGAGTCAATGACAAAGTGGTGTGTTGTATGTCTTGGATATCCCTTCTCCTCTAGTAGTGCAGCACAGAGGCCTGTGGAGCCAAAATGGGTCAGAACTACTGACCTTGAGGCAAAAAGGTGCAACTAGCTCACTATCTAAGTCTTACTTTTGAATCAACCTGCTCTAATGTTTGATTCCGAAACAGAATGGTCCCATCCCAGTCCTTCTCCACCAACCTCTTTCCCCCATGGTCTTCAGTCCTGAGTATTGAGGACTCTCTCTTTACTGGAAGCCCTCCAGCGGCTGGGGGTTGCTGGGCTCGAGGGAACTGCCGAAGATCCAGCAAGTCTTTGTACTGTATCTCAGGCCTGATCATGCGTAGGCAAGCTTCCCACGTGGCATTGTCTAGTCCCGACTGCAACTCGTAACCCAAGATCTTCACTAATCCACTCTGGAAAGGGCGGATGGTCTTGTCCCGGATGCGACTGGCCTCTATGGGGCGGCCCCCATCACGCAAGCAGATGCGAGTGAGAACCTCCCGTTTGGTCCTAAGCAAGGCCACCTCAGACTCCATCCGACTGCGACCGAAGCGCTCTACTTCCTGCCAGAAAGTGTGATTAAAAGCTTGGTAAAGGTGCCAGTCTAGTGCATTCCATTCACGTAATTTCGATCTTTGCTTGTCTGTTAATGCCAAAGGAGCTGGAGCTGCAGCCTTGGCCATCCATCCTGATCTTCCACTGGTCATTTGCTGCCTGGCATTCAGGCTAAAAGAAACCACAGCATCTAGCGGCCAGCACAGAGCGTGGCGGAGCAGCACCATAGATTGGTCGAAATACTCTGATATAAGGATGAGCTTGAAGTTCCGACGCACTGCTGCCATACCGCGCTTGACCAGCGCAAGGCTGAAGTTGGAGGTATGATCCAGACCAAAATCAAACCACATCAGGTTGTGGGCATAGTGGTTGTTTCGGAGTCTGGCGTCGTAGTATTTATAGGGGTTGTCTGCAAATTCACCCAGTCCTTTGGTACGCCTGAAGGCAGGGGCAACATTTTTATAATAGGCATAGGAGGATTCAGCTAGCGCCACAGGGTCTCGGAGGATGGAGAAATAGAAGGTGTCAGCTGGCATGACCTTCTCAACCTGCAACAAAAGTAAAAGGAGAATCACATTACAAAAAGGAACATCTTTAATCATGTAACTGAAATCAAATACTGAATATAAAATGTTCATAGGAGATTTCTATAGTTTTTCTGCTTAGGTTTCCATTTAGATTCTGGACTAGAAGAAAATAAAGATGTAAAAGTAGTTTGTTTTAGTTAGTTCGTTAGTTAGTCAAGGTTGTTTGAAAAAAAAAAACATACAACTGACAAATCAGATAATGTCAAAAATAGCTGCAAGCGTCAATCACAAGTATTTGACTATATAATAATTTGCATGATTATTTGCAATTTATTATTAGTAGTGCTGTCAAACGATTAATCGCATCCAAAATAAAAGTTTTTGTTTACATTATATGTGCGTGTACTGTGTATTACTTATTATGTATATATAAATACACAGACATACATTTATATATTTTAAAAATATTTACAAGTATATATTTATATTCATTTATAATTTGTATTATATATAAATATTAATATTTTATATATAAACAAAACATATGTTTCTCAAATATAAACATGCATGTGTGTGTATTTATATATACATAATAAATATACACAGTACACACATATATTATGTAAACAAAAACTTTTATTTTGGATGCGATTAATCGCAATTAATCATTTGACAGCACTAATTATTAGTGAAAACATAAATGTACATATTATAGCGCCACCTAGTTGTGCCAGAAACACAATATTAACACTAAAGAAGTAAATTAATTTTATTATTTGATCCCTAAATAATTTTTCAAATCTGAATAACCAGAGTGTGATTTTCAACACATCTGTCTAAGGAAATGCCAGCTATAGTAGGCTGTACCTCTGGTTTGTTGAACCGCATATGATTTCCCATGATGTCAAATTCTGCCACGTGAGGGCCTCTGTATCCTTTCACCCTCTGGGCGATAAAGGGCAATGGGTAGCCAAACTGATAACCCACAGGCAGGGCAAATTTAAGGCCCCGCTCTTCTCCAAAGCGATAGAGCAAATTGAGAACGGTGCTGCTTGCTGTCTTGTGAGTCTTCAGGAACATGATGTGGATGTGGGGCTGACAAGACCCCAGAGACTCCCCTTGGGAATTCTCAGAGGGAAGAGAGTAGAGGGAGTGAAGTCTCTCTGGCTGCATCCAGCTAATGTAGAGAAAGAACAAATTATGACATAAAAATGATAATGAAAACAAAAGAATACCATAACAATACAAATAGTACTCTAGACTGGTTTAATCCTATTTCTTAAAGGGATAGTTTACCCAAAAATTCTGTCATCATTTATTCAACCTCTTGTCATTTCAAACCAGTATGACAAACTGTGTTCCACAGAAAAAATTTCAGGTTTAGAACGACATGAAAATGAGTAAATTATGACATTTTTTACATTAAGTGAGAACTGAATTTCCTTCTCAGAAAAACTAGCCAGATGGTTTTACAGCGGGTTACTAAAGCATTATCAGTATTTGCTGAAAATAATCCAGAAACATTTAAGCAACATTATTTCTTAACGCTGGGTGTTAAATGACAAAAATGTAACTAGGGATGCACGATATATCGGCCACCATATCGGTATCGGCCCATATCGGCTCATTTTTTCTGTTATCGCAAGCAATGTGGTGTATAAGAATGCAGTACAAGATAAAAGCAGGTATTTGAAAAGGAGTGAAGTTCAGAATGGCAACATTTGCTTACCTCTTGTTGAAGATGACTCCCAGAAGTTGTCCGGCAAAACCGATGACAACAAATACCAGGAGTGCTTTCCATATGGGCCCCAGACGATAACATCCCAGCCACCGCATTCTCCTATGATCAAGAGGAGGACAGTTAGCCTAAGTTGTGAAACTGTGTAGCACAGAAAGAGAGTGAGATGCTCATTAACAGTCATAAAAGATTTATTTTAAATCATAAAAGAGCAACAAATGGACAATAAAGGGGAAGAATGTGAGCATGTGAAGTGTGAAATGAGCAAGAAAGGATTAGACATTAAGAAAACAGAGTAGTGTGACAAAATGGAAGACATGCGATATGACAGGAAAACAGAAGAGACAAACAGGCAGGTGCATCTGTTGTCAGATCAAATCCACATATACATAATAAACACACACCAAACGCTTCAATGCTGTTATTGGAAACTCTTTTCCATGCCTGATGCCTCTATACATCAGCAACCTAGACTCTCTGCCACACAGGCTTTGATTAAAGCGAACAGACTTTTCTCCAATGCTTTATTGCAAACTACATTATGCTTGCATAAAATAACGGGTGTAACGTTAGAGGAAAAATAAACAGGCTGAGGGACAAAAGATATGCAAAAGACAGGCCTGTTTCAATGCGCTTGCATCGTGAAAAGGGTGTTGCAGATTTTGCTCGGACAAAGACAGAGAGATAAAGCACAGATTGCGCCTAGCAGTCGGTGCCAGTCGCCGCTCTGAGCCTGACACACTTACCGAGCTGACCGTCTGAAAACCATGATAAAACCCGGCCGGTATCACTATATATCGGCGCTTGGTAACAGCAGCCACGGTGCATCTCGGCCGATGCCTTTCAAATCTGCCCGACGACGTCTGTGTAATGAAAGTGCTCCGTCCGTGCGTACATGCTCCGACAACAGAACGCCTGCACGACTGCAGTCAAGTGCGTAACATTTCCAGTTTGCTTGACGCGCATGTGCTTCGCTTCAGCTTGTCGAAAACTCGAAGACCACGGAGAAAAGGAGAAAAGGGACTGCTTTGTGTTTTGAGTGAGTGTGGGCGGGTGTTTAGGGACCAGTCTGCTGCTATGTGTCGAGTCGAAGCCTGACGTCAGACCGGCTCATTGCTTACAAGCACTAAATACAGATTCTCCGAAACGGCACGTGATTGAAAGCGAAGCATAACAATAAACAGCACATCCGTCATTATTACCGTGAGATTTCCACGAATACGGTACCCCCATGTCCCATTCCTTTCTTACTGCATTATTGGAAGTGCACATGGATTGTTTTTGTTGTAAGGCCTGTAGGACAAAACTACCATTTCGCATATAATTGACTTGGCATGTAAAGCAGTTAGATTTGAACACGTCAAGTGTCTCTGTAACTTCTCGTACGCCTACGATTTTAGTTTTTAAAGCCTTGCCAGGCCTAGGTCAGCTAAATGACTTCAAAAATTATATAGACCCACATTATTCAAACCAAAATGTAAAATAAATAAATAAACAGTAATTAAAAATGATTGTATCTTTCAGAATCGTTCTATAATTTCGTTTCTATTTTAATGATCTGACACCAATAATAATAATATAATAATAATAATAATACCTTGTAGTGTAATTTTAAAGTCACAATGTATAGGCAGTAGTGACAGATCTTTTCCTCTGGAGATACATCAGAATGAAACAGATTACTGAAAAAGAAAAAAATGCAGGGTTGTTGATTAAATGGAGGCAGATCTGAATGCGAGCTTGCAGTCAATTGTAAGAAAAGAGGCTGCGTTTATGCTGATGAAACTAATTGAGAAAGCCAGCATACATCATCAATTCAAACCAATAACTCATACGTTAAACGAAAATCTGTTTAAAAAATGTTCAGATAAACTCATAAGAGTCATTTGTTTATGAGTCGGACATCACAGTTTTGCCTGGAGTGAGGACAATGCAACAAAGAAATGCTGAAAAGCAGAAAACATTGGGATGCACTCTGAAGATGTAATTAACTAACACCCCCTGACTACATTAAAAAAATAAAACAAAGATGTTTATCGCTGCCAACCCATACACATTTAACTGTGTGAATTTCAATAAGGCAGACATCAGGTTTAGATTTCCTGCATCTGGTTTCCTGCCTTGTTAGATGAACTAGATTAACTTTGTTTGTTGGCTTTGATCACTTTCACCTATCAATGTTCTAAATCTTTTTTGTTGTAAGTGAAATTTTGTATGTGTAAAAATATTGGATACACAATCATGCCGACGACAACGCCAAAAATGTTAGATCGGACATCCACGCCAGGAATATTAGATCCATTCTGTTTACCAGATCCCATCAGAAGACATCCGTTTTGTCTGATATCCAAAACTGTTAACAGTAGGTCTAGTCTGATACCCATAATCAGTTAATAAGGCAGTATAAACTAAACGTTTTCTGTTAGCATGAGAGGGTGACAGAGGAAGCCATTAATTAGCAGAAAGCAGAAGACAAACTGGTGATAAAAATTAACTTCATCCCTACTTTGTTCCTTCTGAACTACAAATCCAACAAAGAAAAATAAAGAAAATAAAACAACACAGATGTTGGTCACTGTCTTGAAGCAAAACACACAGGTTGTTATTAAGAAATCTTTGATTCTTCAAGCCTCTTGTAGTAAGTTGCTAATGCATCTCGGCCGATGCCTTTCAAATCTGCCCGACGACGTCTGTGTAATGAAAGTGCTCCGTCCGTGCGTACATGCTCCTACACCAGAACGCCTGCACGACTGCAGTCAAGTGCGTAACATTTCCAGTTTGCTTGACGCGCATGTGCTTCGCTTCAGCTTGTCGAAAACTCGAAGACCACGGAGAAAAGGAGAAAGGGACTGCTTTGTGTTTTGAGTGAGTGTGGGCGGGTGTTTAGGGACCAGTCTGCTGCTATGTGTCGAGTCGAAGCCTGACGTCAGACCGGCTCATTGCTTACAAGCACTAAATACAGATTCTCCGAAACGGCACGTGATTGAAAGCGAAGCATAACAATAAACAGCACATCCGTCATTATTACCGTGAGATTTCCACGAATACGGTACCCCCATGTCCCATTCCTTTCTTACTGCATTATTGGAAGTGCACATGGATTGTTTTTGTTGTAAGGCCTGTAGGACAAAACTACCATTTCGCATATAATTGACTTGGCATGTAAAGCAGTTAGATTTGAACACGTCAAGTGTCTCTGTAACTTCTCGTACGCCTACGATTTTAGTTTTTAAAGCCTTGCCAGGCCTAGGTCAGCTAAATGACTTCAAAAATTATATAGACCCACATTATTCAAACCAAAATGTAAAATAAATAAATAAACAGTAATTAAAAATGATTGTATCTTTCAGAATCGTTCTATAATTTCGTTTCTATTTTAATGATCTGACACCAATAATAATAATATAATAATAATAATAATACCTTGTAGTGTAATTTTAAAGTCACAATGTATAGGCAGTAGTGACAGATCTTTTCCTCTGGAGATACATCAGAATGAAACAGATTACTGAAAAAGAAAAAAATGCAGGGTTGTTGATTAAATGGAGGCAGATCTGAATGCGAGCTTGCAGTCAATTGTAAGAAAAGAGGCTGCGTTTATGCTGATGAAACTAATTGAGAAAGCCAGCATACATCATCAATTCAAACCAATAACTCATACGTTAAACGAAAATCTGTTTAAAAAATGTTCAGATAAACTCATAAGAGTCATTTGTTTATGAGTCGGACATCACAGTTTTGCCTGGAGTGAGGACAATGCAACAAAGAAATGCTGAAAAGCAGAAAACATTGGGATGCACTCTGAAGATGTAATTAACTAACACCCCCTGACTACATTAAAAAAATAAAACAAAGATGTTTATCGCTGCCAACCCATACACATTTAACTGTGTGAATTTCAATAAGGCAGACATCAGGTTTAGATTTCCTGCATCTGGTTTCCTGCCTTGTTAGATGAACTAGATTAACTTTGTTTGTTGGCTTTGATCACTTTCACCTATCAATGTTCTAAATCTTTTTTGTTGTAAGTGAAATTTTGTATGTGTAAAAATATTGGATACACAATCATGCCGACGACAACGCCAAAAATGTTAGATCGGACATCCACGCCAGGAATATTAGATCCATTCTGTTTACCAGATCCCATCAGAAGACATCCGTTTTGTCTGATATCCAAAACTGTTAACAGTAGGTCTAGTCTGATACCCATAATCAGTTAATAAGGCAGTATAAACTAAACGTTTTCTGTTAGCATGAGAGGGTGACAGAGGAAGCCATTAATTAGCAGAAAGCAGAAGACAAACTGGTGATAAAAATTAACTTCATCCCTACTTTGTTCCTTCTGAACTACAAATCCAACAAAGAAAAATAAAGAAAATAAAACAACACAGATGTTGGTCACTGTCTTGAAGCAAAACACACAGGTTGTTATTAAGAAATCTTTGATTCTTCAAGCCTCTTGTAGTAAGTTGCTAAAGAACAGTGTTGATTCTGAAAAAAAAAAATAATAATAATAATAATAAAATAAAATATAATATCAGTCTCTGTGGTTCTCAATTAAGAACCACAAGTTTATTGTTGCAATATCTATGATAATCAACTGTCTGAATGGAAAATTAGTATACCAACCATGTTTCGGATTGGTGACACTTCACAAAGTAGTGTGATTTGGTGGTTGGCTGAAGCCAGCATAGTCACTTCCCCTGTTATCCCACTGCATGCAGCTGAAAATGCAGTAAATCTGATGACAAGCTGCCTGTAGCCTGAATTATGTGCATGAAGGTATCTGTAATTTACATATCTTGATGGCTCTATTAGTTGAAAAAATCTTTAAATGCAAAATTTTGCATGGTTTTGCTAAAGGACCCAGATTTGACCAAAATGTTTATTATGCAACTATAAAAAAATGCACTTAAAGTTATTTGCATGTGATGTGTTCAGATCCCGTTCCAAAAGGCGTGTCTTTATAGTTTGAGTGTTTGGTTTCTAAATGTCTCTTAAAGTTTAATGGTTTCATTCTGTCTGCATCCAATATTTCACTGCACAAAAACACAATGCAGTTGGCACAAAACATTTTATCCTAGCTGAAAGTGAACCCGTATTTAATGTAGTGTGGGTCATTTTACCTTTTAGTTTTGTTTAAGCCTTTTTGAAGATGAGGACGTCATGCAACCTGAACATGTTGGCATTTACCTAAATTGGCTGCTTTTATTGGATGCACAGCCTTTGACATCAACAACAAAAGGTATGTGAATTGTTTTCTCTTTCCTTTTAAAACTTTGCTATCCTATACATGATTATATAGTTGCATTTTATTAATTGCATTCAGCATTTTTTCCTTGCTGTCAGAACAGATGTGTGACCAATTTTTGAGTTTTCTAGGCTGGCCTACTGAATTAGGTTGACTTTACAAGCATGCCTATATAGACTTAAACCCTATAATCGTTTTAACTGTGGTACACACCTCTGGCCCACTACCAGATACCTCTATCCTCTTAGCATCAATGAGGGATGACTGGACAATCTGTTCAAGCAATCTTGAGAATAGATGAGAGTGGAAATGAAAAATGATAGTTCCTTGAAAAGTGTCCTTGTGTCAATGTTTTCTTTTTAGGAAACAAAACTGGTAATATACAGTGAAAAATAAAAATATTGGATACACAATCATGCCGACGACAACGCCAAAAATGTTAGATCGGACATCCACGCCAGGAATATTAGATCCATTCTGTTTACCAGATCCCATCAGAAGACATCCGTTTTGTCTGATATCCAAAACTGTTAACAGTAGGTCTAGTCTGATACCCATAATCAGTTAATAAGGCAGTATAAACTAAACGTTTTCTGTTAGCATGAGAGGGTGACAGAGGAAGCCATTAATTAGCAGAAAGCAGAAGACAAACTGGTGATAAAAATTAACTTCATCCCTACTTTGTTCCTTCTGAACTACAAATCCAACAAAGAAAAATAAAGAAAATAAAACAACACAGATGTTGGTCACTGTCTTGAAGCAAAACACACAGGTTGTTATTAAGAAATCTTTGATTCTTCAAGCCTCTTGTAGTAAGTTGCTAAAGAACAGTGTTGATTCTGAAAAAATATGTATAATAATAATAATAATAAAATAAAATATAATATCAGTCTCTGTGGTTCTCAATTAAGAACCACAAGTTTATTGTTGCAATATCTATGATAATCAACTGTCTGAATGGAAAATTAGTATACCAACCATGTTTCGGATTGGTGACACTTCACAAAGTAGTGTGATTTGGTGGTTGGCTGAAGCCAGCATAGTCACTTCCCCTGTTATCCCACTGCATGCAGCTGAAAATGCAGTAAATCTGATGACAAGCTGCCTGTAGCCTGAATTATGTGCATGAAGGTATCTGTAATTTACATATCTTGATGGCTCTATTAGTTGAAAAAATCTTTAAATGCAAAATTTTGCATGGTTTTGCTAAAGGACCCAGATTTGACCAAAATGTTTATTATGCAACTATAAAAAAAATGCACTTAAAGTTATTTGCATGTGATGTGTTCAGATCCCGTTCCAAAAGGCGTGTCTTTATAGTTTGAGTGTTTGGTTTCTAAATGTCTCTTAAAGTTTAATGGTTTCATTCTGTCTGCATCCAATATTTCACTGCACAAAAACACAATGCAGTTGGCACAAAACATTTTATCCTAGCTGAAAGTGAACCCGTATTTAATGTAGTGTGGGTCATTTTACCTTTTAGTTTTGTTTAAGCCTTTTTGAAGATGAGGACGTCATGCAACCTGAACATGTTGGCATTTACCTAAATTGGCTGCTTTTATTGGATGCACAGCCTTTGACATCAACAACAAAAGGTATGTGAATTGTTTTCTCTTTCCTTTTAAAACTTTGCTATCCTATACATGATTATATAGTTGCATTTTATTAATTGCATTCAGCATTTTTTCCTTGCTGTCAGAACAGATGTGTGACCAATTTTTGAGTTTTCTAGGCTGGCCTACTGAATTAGGTTGACTTTACAAGCATGCCTATATAGACTTAAACCCTATAATCGTTTTAACTGTGGTACACACCTCTGGCCCACTACCAGATACCTCTATCCTCTTAGCATCAATGAGGGATGACTGGACAATCTGTTCAAGCAATCTTGAGAATAGATGAGAGTGGAAATGAAAAATGATAGTTCCTTGAAAAGTGTCCTTGTGTCAATGTTTTCTTTTTAGGAAACAAAACTGGTAATATACAGTGAAAAACAGGTCAACATAATCTCCCAAATCAACATTTTAGTTCATCTGGAAATATTGGTGTACATCTTTTTTCACTGAATCGCCGTATTGTTAAAATTTTAAATGTAATTTATTCTTGTGATGGCAAAGCTGACCATTACTTTAGTCACACAATCCAGAAATCATTTTAATATGCTGATTTGGTGCTCAACTATTAATCATTAGTGGTTATTACTATTATTAATGCTGAAAAGAGTTTAATATTTTTAATAAGCAGCATAATATTTTTGTGGAAATCATGATGCATTTTCTCATGATTCATTGATGAATAGGAAGTTCAAAAGAACAGTATTTATTTGAAAAAAAATCTTGCTTTACTCTACTAACATAAAAATGTATAAAATGTATTCTGAAACGTCTCGATTTTACAAAGCTCATCGTTCTGAAAAGCGAGGTGTGCTCTGATTGGCCAGCTATCCAGTGCGTTGTGATTGGCTGAATACCTCAAGCGTGTGGCGGAAATGTTACACCCCTTACCATACTGTGATGCCGTGTCCCGGCGCGACGAGACAAAACCAATATAACCAATATGTCTCTTTATAATGCTCTTGAGCTTTCCCTTTCTCAGTTTAACATTAATCATCACAAGGGAAGTAATTGGAGAGGACAACTCCTTCAAACAATAAAAAGGCAATGATTTTCATAAGATAAAAGACAACAGAACCAATTTCTTCATGGCTATCGGTGCAGAAAACCATAAATGAGCCAGACAAAATAGACTCCAAGGCCAAACATATATGCCTCACTTTCACCAATCAAAACTTTAATGTTTTATTAAGGCAAAACATGTCACTGTTAGTTCAGAGATGGGCTCAACAATCAAAAAGCGTGGCTAATTTTACAATGCAAATGTCAGCAAGTACTGTGTTTATATTTACCGGTAATAACAATTGCTATGTGCCATTTATGTGGCATACATTCAAGCGCATGTAAAAAAAAAAAAAAAAAGTTTTTTTATTAAATGTAATTTCGTTGGATTGTGCATGACTTGTGGCTCACTTAACAGAAAACTATAAAATACAGCAGTCTTTATTTGATGCTTTCTTTCACAGATCAGTCCAATTCAGAGATAAGTGGATCAACCAATGCAGTAAAAGGTCACAAGCTCAAAATGCTAATTCTCTTACAAATGTGCTAAGGGGAGCAAAATAATTTTCAGTGAATGGTGACTTTTGATCTGTACTCTTATATGGCACATACAGTATCTCACAGATGTGAGTACACCCCTCACATTTTTGTAAATATTTTATATCTTTTCATGTGACAACACTGAAGAAATGACACTTTGCTACAATGTAAAGTAGTGAGCGTACAGCTTGCATAACAGTGTAAATTTGCTGTCCCCTCAAAATACCTCAACACACAGCCATTAATGTCTAAACCGCTGGTCACAAAAGTGAGTACACCCCTAAGTGAAAATGTCCAAATTGGGCCCAAAGTGTCAATATTTTTTGCACCCACCATTATTTTCCAGCACTGTCTTAACCCTCTTGGGCATGGAGTTCACCAGAGCTTCACAGGTTGTCACTGGAGTCCTCTTCCACTCCTCCATGACGACATCACGGAGCTGGTGGATGTTAGAGACCTTGAGATGCTCAATAGGGTTTAGGTCTGGAGACATGCTTGGCCAATCCATCACTTTTACCCTTTTAGCAAGGCAGTGGTCGTCTTGGAGGTGTGTTTGGGGTCGTTATCATGTTGGCATACTGCCCTGCGGCCCAGTCTCCGAAGGGAGGGGATCATGCTCTGCTTCAGTATGTCACAGTACATGTTGGCATTCATGGTTCCCTCAATGAACTGTAGCTCCCCAGTGCCGGCAGCACTCATGCAGCCCCAGACCATGACACTCCTACCACCATGCTTGACTGTAGGCAAGACACACTTGTCTTTGTACTCCTCACCTGGTTGCTGCCACACACGCTTGACACCATCTGAACCAAATAAGTTTATCTTGGTCTCATCAGACCACAGGACATGGTTCCAGTAATCCATGTCCTTAGTCTGCTTGTCTTCAGCAAACTGTTTGCGGGCTTTCTTGCGCATCATCTTTAGAAGAGGCTTTCTTCTGGGACAACAGCCATGCAAACCAATTTGATGCAGTGTGTGGCGTATGGTCTGAGCACTGACAGGCTGACCCCCCACCCCTTCAACCTCTGCAGCAATGCTGGCAGCACTCATAGGTCTATTTCCCAAATTCAACCTCTGGATATGACGCTGAGCACATGCACTCAACTTCTTTGGTCGACCATGGCGAGGCCAGTTCTGCTCCCCATTCACACCTGAGACCTTGTAACACTAATGAGTCACATGACACCGGGGAGAGAAAATGGCTAATTGGGCCCAATTTGGACATTTTCACTTAGGGGTGTACTCACTTTTGTGGCCAGCGGTTTAGACATTAATGGCTGTGTGTTGAGTTATTTTGAGGGGACAGCAAATTTACACTGTTATACAAGCTGTACACTCACTACTTTACACTGTAGCAAAGTGTCATTTCTTCAGTGTTGTCACATGAAAAGATATAATAAAATATTTACAAAAATGTGAGGGGTGTACTCACTTCTGTGAGATACTGTAAGTCAGACGGGTAAAAGCAATCAACAAAAACACCTAAAAGTAACTTTTTTGTCATTTTGAAGCAATTTGCACATCTTCAGTCTTCATTCATTTTCATACTGAAAAGTGTCCAGGACATTCTTTTAAAAATAACCTTTTGAATTACACATAATTAAGTCAATTAACCAGGTTTGGAAAGACATAATGACAGACTTTTTGGGTGGCTCTCAAGGTCCCTTTAAGCTATTTGTGAAGGAGACAATCCTATAGTGAAACTCTAGCGCAACACAATAGTTGGTCCTTTGCAGAAAGTAGCATCTGTGTGGAAATTTGGAAACAGTTCTGCTCCCCATTCACACCTGAGACCTTGTAACACTAATGAGTCACATGACACCGGGGAGAGAAAATGGCTAATTGGGCCCAATTTGGACATTTTCACTTTTGTGGCCAGCGGTTTAGACATTAATGGCTGTGTGTTGAGTTATTTTGAGGGGACAGCAAATTTACACTGTTATACAAGCTGTACACTCACTACTTTACACTGTAGCAAAGTGTCATTTCTTCAGTGTTGTCACATGAAAAGATATAATAAAATATTTACAAAAATGTGAGGGGTGTACTCACTTCTGTGAGATACTGTAAGTCAGACGGGTAAAAGCAATCAACAAAAACACCTAAAAGTAACTTTTTTGTCATTTTGAAGCATTTTGGACATCTTCAGTCTTCATTCATTTTCATACTGAAAAGTGTCCAGGACATTCTTTTAAAAATAACCTTTTGAATTACACATAATTAAGTCAATTAACCAGGTTTCGAAAGACATAATGACAGACTTTTTGGGTGGCTCTCATGGTCCCTTTAAGCTATTTGTGAAGGAGACAATCCTATAGTGAAACTCTAGCGCAACACGATAGTTGGTCCTTTGCAGAAAGTAGCATCTGTGTGGAAATTTGGAAACCTCAAAGAAATCTATTCTTAGAGTGGACAAAAGTCCAGCCTTGTTCCACAGGCCGTTCACATGAGACCAAAGCACTGCTTCTAAAACTTAGCAGCTGCTAAACAAGCTTACCCTCACTAATCGACCCCATAGCCAAATAATCTATGTAATTACTCGGGATGACTACAGCAACGGAAAAGCTCTTTAGGGTGGATGTCATTAGACCATAAGTTGACCCGACACCTAGGCCTACTCAAGACAAAAGTACAAGTAAAAAGTACAAGTTTTTCCACGCGGAAAAAATCCCGCACATATTCAATGTACTGTGGTATGTGGTCAGATTAAGCTATTTGAATATGAGTCCTGGACGACGTTGAAGTTGTAAAAGCGGATCAGATGGACTAAAAAATGTCCCTTAATACAATCGTTAATTAGTGTATTTTTGTATATATTATCAGGTCTACTCACCCAGAATGTGTTTCAGAAGCAAACTGCGGCTGTTTCTTAAATGTTAGTTCGCGCGGTACTCCAGCTCTTTCTGTGAATCAAGCCTCCGCGGGTCTCCCGTTATCCACAACTGGCAATAATGCAAAAAAGTTTTGTGTTGATAAACAGCCCACCACATAGAGATACTTCACTGTCCTTCAAACTACAATAAATACGCTCTTACTCGTTTAAGAAGTTGCTCGCGTCTGACTGCAAAGACAATCCATCTGTCCCAACCCCCATCCATTACTGTATCCCCGTCTGTCAACTCTCTGAAAGTGCCGCTCTCTGCAGTCCGCAGGGAGAGTGTAACTTTATCCTTGCTGCAATATTTTGATACCATGCTACATTTTTGTGCAATTTCTGCCGCAATAAAAGGGATAGTTAAGCAAGGACAGTAATTTGTTTAAATAAATCCATTGTGTGTGTGTGTAAATAGAAATAGAAATATGTGGCCTAGTTGACAACTTTTAGGTTAAAAATGTATAATAAATGTATAATAAAAATTTTAAATATATAATTTACTAAAAAATCGGACGAAAATGTAAAAAAAATGCATATTATTTTACGTTAAGTTACGTTAGAAAGTGTAGGCTATGTATCTGGTCATTATCTCAAATTTTTTAAAATCACATTTTTACCTTCAGTGGGCCTATTTTTCACTAAATTACCCTGTGATGTGACAAATGAATTTTTCGACGTCCATATGCTATTCTCTGCTGTCTTTCAATTAATTCTGATGTAAATTGAAGTATATGAAGTAGGCTATGTCACATTACTCTACATTTAATATATATAATGGCCTTACATTTTCCTAGTTTTTGTCTGTCATGCAAAATTAATAAATGTGAAGTATGTAAACGTGGGATCTATTGCTTTCTTATGAGACTGAAGAACTGACAACTAGGTTTGATGTGTCACTGTACACCCAAATTATGCGACCCCCTTCTGTTTCACTCGCATACAATATCCAAAGCTAAACAAAAGCCCCATTCATCTCAGAGCTCTTGCTCCGCCAGCTGATACTGAATAATGAACCTCAAGGGGAATCTGGGGATCACAAGGATCACACTGGTTTTCATCGTCAGAAACCTGAATGAGCTTGGTCACTCAGCTTATTCTTTTCAGTAGATTGTATACGAATAATGCTTAGCACAGACATGGCTATTTTTAGTATGTATGTATTTAATAAGCTTAAAGAGAAAAGACGCAACACTTCACAAGGAAGACTGAGCAGCCCGGACGAAGGGGCCAGTTGAGGGATAAATGTCGGCCATCACACAGACCTGTTTTGTCTTGTTGAAATAATCCATTGCCACCTGGATGTATGGTGAACATGACTGGGTGCAGATTCAACACTTAACTACAAGTTACCAGTCGAAGACGTGTCTAAACACACCAGTGGCCCTAATGAACCACATGAAACAGCTGGAAGCCTGGAAAATGTACTCATCCTTACCCTATCTACCCTTTAATTTTCAGGAATGAAAACGAGGCTTAGAGAGATAGAGGCTTGGGGGGTCTGTAGGTTGCAGTTTGCTGCATGCTGAAACATTGCCTCCCAGTCTCGTTTTACTTTGTACAAAATTAAATATTGTGTTTATCCTGAATACGTTCTATTTCCTTTCCAACTCAACTTCCTGCTCTAAATGCTAGACTAAATATGTTTTTAGTGAAATTAACTTTAAATGTAGAACACTAGATAACCCATTAGGGGGCAGTTATCTTATTTTAGCATGTGACTAATAACTGTGGGACTTAGTTATGTGACTAGTAAATAGTGATATCTAGTGGCTGTTTTATGTAATTGCATAATTTTCATTCAATATGGAACAAGTGTACATTTTGTTTACCTGAAAGGAACGGTTTACCCCAAAAAATGCAAACTTGCTAAAATGTACTCACCCTCAGGCCATCCAAAATATAGATGAGTTTGTTTCTTCATTGGTACAGATTTTAAGAAATTTTACATTACATCACTTGCTGAGCAATGGATCCTCTGCAATGGATATCTAAGTGTCTTCAAATTTTCATTTTTGGGTGAACTATTCCTTTTAATTAAGTTTTAATTTAGTTTTTAGTTTCCTTTTAATTTAACAGATCTTTTGATTCTTTGATATTTTGTTAATCTTGTGCTCTTTTCTCTTTGGCAAGCTACTGTATATCCATCAAGAAATGAGCAAAACTGAAAAAAGTGTTTTCTTATTTTCTGTATTAACACAGTGTATTGAATGTAATGTTCAGGTTCAAATTGTTGGCATAATAAACGATAATACAATAGGATTGTAATGTACAAAATATTGAATTTGAGTAAATTAATTTAGAAGTGTCTGTGATGCTGTTTGTGAATGTTAAAAAATGTTTTAATTCTAAACATATTTCTGTCATGACAACTCTCGGAGGGATTGGCATGGTAATGTACATGACAATGTTAATGTATTTGGTCTTGGCGGAATAGATCTGCCACGCTGCTGCTGCGGCAGAGCAAGTACCGAGACTTGCTACTGCCAATACATCCACAACATGCTGCGGTAAGCATGTAAGAAATACTGCTGCTGCACATATAACACATATGAATAACCCCCATATAGCATACATGAATCACCCCGTAGCAGATTTATACAGGTGGAGCTGGGGAAGGTGGAGGGTTTCTGAAGTGCGCTGCAAATTGCTACAGCAAACAAAAGCCAGGTATTTGAATACTGAGCAGTAAGCTAATTGGCTACCGATACAGGAGAGAACCAATCAGCTGCCATGTGACAATGATGTTGCCAGGTCAGATTGAGCTAGACCTATCGGACTGCGCCATCTAGAGTTTCATGCCAGAACTCTGTATTTGTTTGTCAGTGGGATAAGAGCCAGTTCTTATGTGACAGATTAAATATCAGTTTTTTAAAAATGCAAACTGATAAGTGCCATTTTCATTTATTTTTTAAAATCACCTTTATCATAATCATCATCACTATCAATTTTTTGAGAGTACAGGTCAATACAATATACAGTTCTGATTTTTCATAAAGAAAATAAATTTTAACTGCTTCAATATGAGGTACTAGTCAGACTCCTCTCTTCTTGTAATATACAAGGATGGAGTATATTTTTCACAAATGATCTTGTCAATTTTACCCTTTCTGAATCACCATTAGTGTTTTGCATTTAAGGTAGAGAAACATGCATAATTTCAACAAATTCCCTAACAGTATACCACATCTAAAACCCAGCTAGTAAAAAAATATAAGCAAAGGTCATCTAAACCTGCCCTACAAGTGGTCAAGACAGCAATACTAGTATATACAGTCAGTGAGGGCAACTTTGGCGTCATTTGTGATCATACCCTCAAAACATGAACATAGCATAATTTGCTTCCAAGCATGCAGTACAGTGCTTTAAAGGGGTCATATGATGCGATTTAAATTTTTCCTTTCTCTTTGAAGTGTTACAAGCTCTTGGTGCATAAAGAAGATCTGTAAAGTTGCAAAGACTAAAGTCTCAAATCCAAAAAGATATTCTTTGTAAAAGTTAAGAGTCAACTTAGCGTAACTTTTATTCTCGCTGTTGTATTGTTGCTGCCGCCATGTCGTGAAGGCGCTGTGTGTTTCGTTGTGAAAGCGAAATTACTTTGTTTGGCCTTCCAAAAGAGGACACGACTAGAAATCAGTGGTTAAGTTAATTTACAACACTGTTTCAGAACAGTTTAAATCAAATATTCCGATGTGTCCAGTGCATTTTATGGAGAACTGTTTCCTGATCCTGGTAGAGTAGACTACAATGCCGGCTGTTCTGACTCACAGACTGTAAGTATGTTTTTTATATTTAAAGGATTTGCCACATGATTCAAACGCAAGTTTTTTAGCAGTGTAGAGTAGCGCTTGTTCTTCGTCATTTCTCCGATCACAAATGCAGACATGGTTTTATGTTTACGCAGCGCGATGAAACGTGTAAAAAGACAGTATAAGTCATTATAATCCGTAATTATGTCCCCACTGGATGCAACAAATGCCTCGTTTATAATGGGTTTTAATGTTTTTGTCTCGTTGCTCGGCCGGACAGGGCATCACCGTATGGTAGGTGCACACGCTTGAGGTATTCGGCCAATCACAACGCACTGGATAGCTGGCCAATCAGAGCACACCTCACTTTTCAGACCGATGAGCTTTGTAAAAAATCGATGCGTTTCAGAAAGGCGGGGCATAGAGGAGAAACAATAATGTGCAGTATGTGGAAAATAATGTGTTTTTTAACCTTAAACCGCATAAACACATTTCATTACACCAAATACACAAAATAATGTTATATTTAGCAACATCATATGACCCCTTTAAATGATACCACACAACCCCATGGGACTTCGTAACCCAATATGATGCACCCCTTTGAGTGGAAAGCACTCCAACCTCCCAAGAGATCAAATGTAATGGAAACTATTAGGAAGAATAGGGCAGGCAAGCAAGGGCAAGGGGAGGGCAAATGGGTGGCTGTGCTGGATTCATTCACCAGGGTCTCCACATGGAGGGATCGGCTTCTGGAAAGAAAGGGGAAAGGGCTGATTGTGCTGGAGACTGAGGGGAAGGAGACCTGGGGGGAGAGGACTGTTCGTGTGGTCTCTCTCTAATCAGTGGGACTCTGGGAGAGTGAGGAGGGCTGGAGGGTGGGGAAGGAGTTGGAGGGGTGTGCAGGTGGAGAGGGTGGGGATGTAAAGAGGGCAGGTTTAGAGGGGATTGTGTCAGGATTCGAGGAAGAGGGCTGGGAGTGCCAACAGAACTCGTGCTGCCGGCTTCGGTGCTGATATGGGGAAGAGATTTCAGCAAGTGGTTTAGCAGACGAGCACCCAGAGACTTGTCCATCCCAGGGCAGCTCAGGAGCAGGTTGTGCACCTCATGCATGCACTGAATATAGCCGCTACTGTATCTTTGTCGAGACTCAAACCCAGTGCCTGGACTGAGGCTACCACCTGAAAATAAAATATAATTTATACATATAGAACCATGGGAGTGTTTGACCCCATTTAAACCATCATAAATTTACCCTTAAAGATTAGGGTTTGTTTGAATGTTTGAAATAATATTAACCTTAAATATCTGTGAAAAAAAGGTAAGATATGGTTTTAACAGTCTAACCTGAACCTCTTTGAAGGTTCTCCATGTACTGAACTGTTATCTCGAGAACATCTGCCTTCTCTAATTTAGATTGCTGTGGGAAAAGTTAGAGAAAAAATGCAATATAAAATGATTTTTTAATTATTTATTTGAATAGAAAATAAAATAATTAAAATCCATGTACTGTATTACTTGAATTATATTTGTGCAACAAGATATATAAAGAGTGTTTCTATATTTTATTGTTTATATGGGTCACTTACATCCAAATTGTAGGCATCCACCATAATACCCTTTAGTTGCTCAAGGCTTGAATTGATCCTCTCTCTGCGTCTCTTCTCTATCAAGGGTTTCCACAGCTAAAATGATGAACAAGCAAGTTTTAGGGTGTATGACATATTCATTAGACATTCTTAAGGGATTCATTAAGTACAAATTTGACAATACAAGACTTACAACACATGTGCCAGTTCTGTAAGCTGTATGTTGTGAAATATTAATTGGACATCCCAAATAAGTAAATTGCATGTGAGTATTCAACATAAACTACTGTAATGCCTTGACTAAAGTTACTTTGAGTGTCAAGTTATTTAAATTATTTTATTATTTGATTCAATATTCAATCACTGACAAACTCACAACAGTATACATGACATACATCAACAGATTTTAGCACCGGATGAGGAAAAAACATGCTAATTGCAATCTCCTTTCACTCATTTTGTATATAAAAACCTAAAACTAAGATATAGGATATAGGCCTACTGTGGAAACAATATTGAGATTAGCAAAACAAATAGTTTTATGTAACAGAGCTATTTCTGAAATTTAGCTAAGTTTTTGTTTAGATATTGTCAATATAAGTTACTCACACAAACAGCAGTCTGGAACACGTTTATATACATTTTAAAGCTGCTCTGAATGATTTACTAAAAACTGCTCCATTTCATCCTACGTTCATTTATTTTTATCGCTTTCTACATATATCCCTCATTGAACAAATAAATAAATATTTTGCCATCGTTGCATACATGAAAACAACACAAAATGATAGAATCTCACTACCTTTCGCTTTTCTTTTGTGCTGAAATTCTTCTCCGGACCGCTGCCGATATTAGAGGCTGTCATTTTTCTGCAGATCTAGGTAGTTTAGAAACCTTTTCACTTTCCCACGATTATTTATGAAAGTTGTGGCGTAGTCTTGGTAAAACTAGAAACTAAACAGTCTCACTTAACCTAGTTTAACAAGTACTCCCCCTCAAACCTCCACCCACCGAAATTACCATGACAATGCATGGGTGCTTTTTGTTGCACGATTTCCCACAGTCTCGGGTTTGGCCTATTAAATAGCGAATCCCACGTTCCACTGCATAGTCTGGTGCATTGAGAAAAAGCAGCACAGAGTTCAAAAGTTTGACTTTACAAGTGACTCACTGTCAGAAATAGTGAAAAATGAAAGTGGCTGTCACCTTATTTAGGGACTATTAACACTAAAGTGAAAAGTAATTTTAGCACAACGAGGATGCACCTGTAGAGTTAATTATCCTGTTTAATTCTGTCCTTAAACCTGGTATAGAGCATATAGGTAAGGGCATTAAGTTAAATGCACTGCGATGCATTTGAAACATGAATTCCAGATGCAATATTAATAATAATATGCAAACAAAAACAATCCACTACCCCAACAAAGACAGAGAATGTTAAAGGTTGGAAGAAGGTAACGTGCAACAATAGCCAAGAAATCTTAGTTTTAAAGTGTTTTTAAAGTAGGAGAACTCCTATTATCTCGTAGTTTCCCACCCCTTCCATGGCGTGCGACTTACCACTAGGGGGGTGCTCAGTCTACAACAATGACATTAGAGTGCAAAACATGAATGCATTAGCTGATAATGCTACCTCACATTGTCCCTGGCTGATGCTTTAGAAACTCAAGAACTTCTGCTGGTAGAATGGTCTTTTACAACAACTCTGTAATGTAGGAATAAGGCAGTGGTTTTCATTTCCTTGTGTGTGTTTTTAACCTCAGCGTCTCTCCTTCACGCGCTCCGCCTGTGACTGTCACACGATTGCGCTCGCGCTCAGGCCGTCTCACTGACACATTTTTGAGCAGTTGATGTGTGATCTCTCCTTAGTACTCGTGGCCAGTAATGCTACAGTGAAGTAGTTTTACAATGGCTCTCGGTCATACCGACGACATTACCTGAGCAGTCGAAGGCTGCGCATTTATTGCATGGACGGCAGGCCCGGTACTAGGCTCGCTGGACTGGGAGGGCCATCAGAAATTGTGGTAGGGCAGCACTTTCTAGGGTAATATATTCATAGTTTACTTTTATTTAGGCTACTCAATTTTCAGTCTTGCATTTTGTGTCTGTGTGAGTGCAGAAATGTTAAATATGTGTGTAGACAATATCAAGCGAATCACACCCACTGCTCCGGGTGTGTGTTCATGGTGTGTGTGTGTGTGTGTGTGTTCACTGCTGTGTGTGTGCACTTTGGATGGGATAAAGGCAGAGCACTAATTCCGAGTATGTCACCTCACTTTTCACTTTCACTTATCAAAACTATGAAAACCTCCATTACACGACATTTATGAATGTCCTCATTTATAAATACAATACATAGTTTTT
>NW_015505189.1:2516770-2548672 GCF_001515645.1 Sinocyclocheilus grahami | reverse complement strand
AACACACAATGGCCCAGCTAACCAATCACAGCACATTTCGTGTTTCAGAAGGCGGACCTTCATTTGATACAGGAACTATTAGAGCCGTTCATGCCAATGAAGGCTAATGAAGGAAGACACACACTCACACAAAAACAAATTCAGTATACAGTTTATTTAAAATAGGATATACTAGGCTTACAGGCAAGCAGGTGATTGTGATTGTAATAAAGGCAATTTTATACTTCACTGAACAGAAATACACTGTTGTGTTTTCTGCTTGGATGTTACAGTTAGCTTTTTATTATTATTTATAATAAGATTTTGTGGCTATGAGTTCAAATGTCATTATGTGCATAATTGTCAATTTTTCATTTGAACAAAGTGACTGATCCTTATTTAGATAGTAGTACAAATAATAAGTGTTTAATGCTTATTTTTTATTTATTTTATTTTATTTTTTTGGCTGGACATTTTTGGGGGGGCACAAGGAGAATCTGGTGGGCATTGCATAGCAAATTCAAAGTAAGAGATAAGAAAATAATTCCTTGTAAAAAAAAACAATCATAACAAAACATACATACATACATAAAATTATTGTATTTGACATTTCTGTCACTTCTGAAATGATGGCTATGCCCCTGGTGTGACAAAATGTTAGCCTATATAATACTTTTAAAGCTCTTTTTTTTTGTTGGCATAACTGTATGTAACATTTTGGCTACATATGCCATGTCATGCCATAGCATCATTAAACTAGCGTCTAACAATGGACAAAAGGTTTTTTTTCTCTAAATATGGTTCTCTAACCATAAAGGCTGCTGTGTAATTTGCCCCCTGACTAAGCATTTAAAGAATTTAGGGGAAGCATTTAAATAATCCTGTGAATGCAGAATCGAATTGTGAATCGAATTGAATCGAATCGTTCTGAATTTGCAAAAATCGTTCTTGAATCGAATCGAAAACCTATTAATCGTGAATTGAATCGATTCGCTGTCCACCCAAAGATTCACAGCCCTACGTGATAGTATGTCCCAAAGCTTAGCTATTCTTTCTCAAAAGTGTGTACTTTTTCTTCACTAAAAGAGTACATAGTAGTATAAGGGCGTAGTATAAGTAGGCACATTGGGATGCAGCAAGTGCGTGACACTGTGGTTGAATGTGATAGAAAGAGTCCCTCCCTTTCGTACTTCCCTTGCGTCACCCCTATCGTCCTAATGAAGAAACCGCCCCTGCTTTTGGCTTAGTCAATCACTCAGTCAGCAGACATCTGTGGTTATCTACATACATCCTTCAAAATGTCAATTCTTAACTTAAGACGTGCAGGATGAAAATGAAGGCAGTACTGGAGAAAGATCATATCCCTAAAAATCAGACCTACCCTCTAAAGACTGGAATACACGACACAAATTTTGTCCCGATTTACAGTCTGAAGAAGTTGACTAGTTGCTGAAAGTAAGAGCCAGTCTGCAGATTTGAGATGACAGATTTCATAGAAAAATCACGTAATGTGTGATGGTCACAGACTCTTGATTTTTAGCTTCAGACTGATTTAATCCAGTCGGAGGAGATCAAACACATTTGATATTTGAGTCTATTTTAGAACATGTTGCTTCTATTTGTCATGCGTCTCCTAGCAACAAGGCAGTTTCTGCCAGAGCCGTGGAAAACTAAAGCAATAAGCCATGGTTTACAGTGAATTTATAACAGCTAATAATTTATGCATTTAGCAGACGCTTAAAGCGACTTACAGTGCATTCGGGCTATACATTTTTTACCAGTATGTGTGTTCCCTGGGAATTGAACCTACGACCTTTTACGCTGCTAACGCAGTGCTCGACCGCTGAGCCACAGGAACATTCAAATGTATATATATATAAATTCACTGTAAACCACAGCTTCACAGGGCTTATTGCTTTTATAAAACGGTTATTCCAGATACGTAGTAAGGTTTCACATAATAAAACAGAGCAAATATAGTGTAATGATATTAATAAAAACAGTATTTTTCCACCAAACAGTTCCTCAGAATCAGTTGTGGTTGCAACAAAGTGGTTTCCAAGCAAAAGACAAACGTAAACAAAGGTGTGTGTTTGTAGAGTAATTTACAACAGCTTCGAACGTGGCTCAGCCAATTAGAATCAAGGACCGGAACGATCAGTTTTATAAAACGGCTTTTTAGCAACAAGTGAAAGATTCAAGTATTCTAATATTATAATTTAACAGCAATCATTTATGCAATGGGTCATTTTGTCATCTTCACTAATGAAGATGCAATAAGAAGTAAATGCAATGTTTTAAAGGGAGATAAAAAGCAGATCATTAAAGCCGGTTGTTGGGAAACGTGGTCATGAGAGGAACAAGTTTCACCATCCTTCCTTTAAATAAACAAATAAATAAAAAAGGTGTATGTTTTTATTTATCAATGCAATGCCTGCTTTTTGTCTCCCTTTGGCACCAGAAAAAGAAAGCCACATGGATGGATAACAATGATTAAAACTGCAAAAAGAGAATGAAATATACTTTAGTAAGTATTAATCACTTTTATTAACATTTCTGTTGTACTCAGCACAAGCTATGTGTACCAGGTCAAACGGATGTGGTGGAGAGGGGGAAGTGTGAAAAACGGCAGGAAAGAGGGTTTTGGTGTTTTTTTTTCAAACAACTAATATCAAAACTTTCAAAACTTTTCACTATGTAACAGGGAATTTCTAAGCAGGCAATGTTAAATTAAACACATATGTCCATATAGTCTTCTATTATATGGAAAAGTAACAAAATGCCATGCACATATCAAAAATGCACATGCAAAATTATAATGCACCGATACTTACAAATATTAACATTTGAAATACGTGAACAAAAACTGCTGCAAAACTGAAAGGTTATGAATAATTACTGAAAAACATGATGAGAATATAATGCTCTAATCTAACTCTTAGAATAAGTTCACTGTCTTTTGCATGTATTCATCAAAAAAATTATCCTAATTTATCATACTGTTACATTACAATGGCTTCCCAGTGACAGCTCGTTGTGAAAAAAATAGGGGTTGCACATCAATGACTGAATGAGTCATTTACTCACTTTATCAGAGATACATATATGATAAAGACAACACTTATTTTTGCACATACTGTGCTTGCATGCAGTCAGCCGTTCATCCAGAAATGTAAAAGACAGTTCTTTTTTTCTTTTTATTTAGTTTTTTGTTATTAAAACCTTTGAGTCATACATGATTATTCTATCTCTCAACTTGTTTCCTTCTTACAAAAGCAGATAGCTATATGTGTACAATTGTCATGTAAACTATGTCGATGTAAGCACGAGAGACCTAGCCTACATGAACATTCATTTTGGTCTTGTGAGTTGAATAGACCCCATTGATGCTCTCACGTTGTGGGCATGTGAGCAGTTGTTTCCTTCTGAGCTGTGACTGTTCATTTGCCATTTTTTGTGTACAGCGTCAACGTCCATTTTTCTTCGAAACGTCTCCGTTGTGAAGTAGTACGCCACGGGGTCCAGCATTGCATTCAGGCAGGCTACCATGAGGCTATACTGGTACGCTGTTAACAGTGAGCACGGATTTTTATAGTCATCAAGTAGCACGAGCATAACATGATATGGCAGAAAACAAAACAGAAAGATGGCAACGTTTGTTATTATCATCCTTTTAATCCTTCCGCTGTCTACTAGGTCGCTAGTCTGGACAGCTGTGCTTTTACTTATAGCTCGGATGAGCCCCCATGAGCTGACAATTATAACAGTCAGTGGGATCCCAAACCCGACAATTAGAGTGGAAGCGAGAGCAGGTTTCTGAGTCGAAATTCTAGGAAAACTACTAAAACATGTGATGTTGTGCAGTGTATTGTCTTGCTTCTTTTGAAAGTAGATCAGCAAGCTTGTTGTAATAGTTAGGATCCAGATTCCCAGACACACGCACCATGCTTTCTTGCGTCCCTCACGGACACGAGAAGACAGCGGGAAGCAGACTGCTACGCAACGGTCAAGGCTAATGCACGTGAGGAGGAAGATGCTGCTGTACATGTTACTTAGCAGTATGACACCAGCAAATTCACAGATTTTCAGGTTTGGAACCCCCAGCCCCCCGTGGTAATAGATCCGCACAGGAAGTGTACAAACCAAAATAATATCAGCAAAGGCCAGGTGAATCATGTACACGGTGGTGTGTGAGCGTGATTTAGAGTTACGGAAAAAAATCACAAGTGCGGTCAGGTTGAGGATTAGTCCAAAAATGAAAACCACTGAATACACAACCACAAAAACCTGGTCTTTTTCTGATTTTGGACATGTCAAATTCGTAAGATTTGACATCGCTGATCTCAGGATTTATCTTCTTGACTAACCTTCAATGGCCTGTAATGACAGAGAAGCAAATGGTTGTGTAATGATGGTTAATGTCAATATCATGCCTAACAATCTTTGCATCAAGAAGAGATCTTGGTTATTGATTATTTGCTCAATATGTTCAGCAGAGTATTGCAAGAATGTATAGTAGTTTGTGTGCGTAGGAAATACAAAAGTGTCTGAGAATAAACCTTTCCTCCTACTCAAAGTGTTTAGAAATGAGTATAGGGTTGAAATGTGTATTTCTAAAGGTCAAGTGACATGAACAGTCTCATAAAGGGTACAGTTTCAGATCTTGCCATCCTGGCACCCACACATTTGTCATCTTTATTGAAAAAAATGTTGCACACCAATTATGTGAGCTAAAAAAGTTGAAGAAAAAAGAAAACTTCTGTATGTTCTGATACTGTCTTTACTTCATTGTCTTATTAATTGTCTTATTAGTTATTATTATTATTATTGTGTTGTATAAGTGATGTTTTTACAGTAGAACAGAAAATGAGTTAACAGAAATGTCAAAGCTGTCCAATTCAGTAGCAATCTTGCGTGGTTTATTAAAATATATTTATAGCCTATGTATGCTACTTGCATACTAAATGAAAAGAATACCTCTAGACTAACATGCATTACTTTTATAGAAGTTGTTAAAAGTCAGGACTGCCCAAAAACATGCCATTTTAAATGTATTTATAGATATGCCATATGGCAGTGAAGTCAAATACCTTTAATATACATGGAATTTCTTTTAATCTTTTACATTTACAGTATTGGTAACACTTTGCAATAAGGTTTCATTTGTTTACATTTAATTAACTATATTAATTAACATGAACAATAATTATATAGCATTTATTAATGTTAGTTGATATTAAGTTCAAAACTTACTAATCCATTATTAAAATTTAAAGTTGTATCTGTTAACCTAAGTTAACATGTAGAAAATGATTATGGGGATGTTGTAATTGCACTCACCGTTTGTGTTTTTTAGAAGAGAGTTTCTTCTGTTGGTACTGATGCCAATGAACCAAGACGTCTCTTGTGCTGCAGTCTCATCTCTTCAGTTTACTTCAGGAAATGCGTTTGCGGTGAGAGCAGAAGCAATCCGCTGCTTGTCATTTTCTTTTTAAGGTCTCCTCTTATACTGCTTAAAATACTAATGAATGAACACAAACATACATGCAGAAACACTCCAAAAACCACACTGAACCACATTGAACTCCTCAGTAGTAAGTCACATAGATTATCACAAAAGTGCAATAAAGAAGTAACCCAAGACCAGTTAAAATGGCGTTTTATGAGTTTTATTTCAGCCACTACAACCAAATACACTAGCTAAATCTTTTTTTTTTTAAAGAGTAAAATGCTTTAAACATCTGGGTACATTCAGATCATAGTCAAAAAAGTCCTGCCTGACATAAAAGTGGTTGAATATGCTATTACTCTTGATACACATGTACAGATGTAATTCAGCAAGTGAACTTAAAAAATGTTTTGAAGAACATTATTTTATTATATTTTGCCATGTTAACATAAATACATTAATATTAACATAACATTGACTATTATTAAAAGATCTGGATAAAATAAGAAAGAAAAACTTATTTACATTTATACAAAAAATGGACAATTTTTATTTTTATTTGGAAATTAGAAGTAAGGTTGTTCTGCCACATTTTCTCAATCTGTTATTCAATCTCTAAATAATGTTTTTATAGACAACATATAATGTTAGTCAGTGAAGTACATTTTGTAGGTCCTTTCTTGTTTATTACTATACACTCCCACATTTGCTAAAGGTCACAGATCGATAATGAAGACTGATACGTGTCTGGTGATAAATCTTGATCCTGTGTTATCTGGCTGTTGTCATTTTGAACTTATGCCACCTAAAGGAAATAGAGCATAATTTAGATCCACTATCAAAAAATTGTGTAAGACACCATGCTGAAACCATAAATCAATCTTTCTATTAGATATTGCATGACTATTAGTAATAAATGCGGTAAATGAATGATTTGACCTTTAGAAATGAAGTCACCTTTGTATCTAAAGTACATACCTCTTTGTGATTGCATGTACCACAGATGCAGCCAAAGAGACCGTTGAGTACCTGGAATCCACAGAGCAGCAGCTCTAAACAAGCGGCCACCAGCAGGGCAGAAAACAGGCCAATATTAAACACCACAATATTTTCTGGCTCTTCGCAAGTTTCCCAAATGTCAGTGTTTCCCAAGTAGCTTTCAGTGCTGCAAACAACAACAAAAATGGTCACATTAAAGAAAAAGAAAACAGTAACTCTCCACAAACACAGTTAATAGGGACATAGAGAGAGAGGGAGAGCCTTTGTTCCTCTCTATACATTTTTTCAATAAATGTTCATTTTGGAAAACAACCTCTTAGGCCCTTTGAAATGGGACGGACCATTCATTTTCATACCTGTTTAGGAATGGTCTGCTCCATGTATCATTTTCAAGCATGCAAACTGGTCCACGAATCAGTCCAAACACAGCTATAATGCCACTGTACAGGGCACCAGCCAAACCAACTGCAGCGAAGATAATGGACAGGAACATCTAATGGGCAAATACAACACAATTGGCAAGGGTCACTAAATGGAAAATGTAGAAGAGCATATTTGATCATGTTTGGAATGACATGAGGGTGAGTAAATGTTGATAGAATATTTCTATTTTGATGAATATTCCTTTTTAAAGTAAAGTAGACACACCAGCTTTAATGCTTAGGCAGTATTTCAATTACTGAAGTGTATTAGTGTATTCAAATCCATGACCCTGGAAAAACTTACCCCACAGCGGTTTGAACAACAGCCTTGTCTCCCTGTGCTGTGGATGTGGATCGCAGGGATCAACACCTAAAACGGAAAAACAGTAGCTATATCAATATATGTGACACTGGACCACAAATCCAGTCATGAGGATAAATTTTTTAATGGATTTTATACATCAGGGCTTTCCACTGATATAGTAACCTATATGTCCGAGATACAACTATTTAAAAATCTGAAATCTGAGGGTGCAAACAAATCAAAATATTGGGAAAATCGCCTTTAAAGTTGTCCAAATAAAGTCCTTTAGCAATGCATATTACTAATGATAATACATTTTTTATATATTTATGGTAGGAAATTTACAAAATATCTTCATGGATTATGATCTTTACTTAATATCCTAATGATTTTGGGCATAAAAGAAAAATCGATACATACAATGTATTGTTGGCTATTGCTACAAATATACCTGTGCGACTTATGACTGGTTTTGAGGTCCAGGGTCACATATTAAAGATATGTAGCCTACAAAGTATGCTCTCTTTTTAGGATATTCATGTAAATAGTGCCTATAAACTGGTCAGACAACACCAGCAGAAATGTCAGGGAAAACTCAGTGACAATACAATGAGAAAGAGTAGAATTTCCTCACCAAGATGCCTCCTCCAACAACACCTCCCATGTATTTGATCTCATCTGTAAGACGGTAGAGTCCCTCTGCTTCCTCCTTGGAATAAATGGTTTGAAAATCAGGGAAGAACAGAAAAATGTTGCAGATGATGGACAGCAGTGCCAGCGGATAGAGACAGATGCCAATAAACTTGGAGCACTTTCCTGTACACATGATGTAAATATTTTGTTTAATTAAAAATGAGAAATATTAAGTAGACTTCAGCTGTGTAAGCCTTTCTTCTCGAGTGCTAAAGTGAGGAGAGGATGAATTATATACTGTATATGACTAGACTAGCACACCTACCTGTGAACAGGTCAGTTACTGATGTCACATTTTAATGATTTATTAGTTGCCATAAAAATGATGACTGTACTTTGAATTACCAATGTCACTCTGTCAAAAACTTTGTTCTTATAAAGCTTCTGTTATTGCTAGCCAATCATACATATGACCTCAATAGGTGCAATGGTTGCAATATAATCTATTCAGTGATGTCATATGATAATTATTATATCCTGGCATCTATCTTTAAAGCCAGATATCAGTGAATGTTATTAATTTTTGGAGGTGTGGGCCTGCGTGTGGCTCTTTACTGAACTCTGAACCTTTTATTGCATTTATGTTCAGATCCCACATGCTCTCTTATCGAAAAATCTATAAACCAGCAGCGGAAACTCTGACCAAGTTCACACTAGTACATCAGATATTTGCATAATTGTATTCCATGTAATGACTGCATGTCAAACCTATTGGGTAATTTTTACTTCTGGGACAAAATTGTCCTCAGAAGTGAGCTAAATCTGATAAAAAAAAACTCCCTTTGAATGCCCAGGTATATGGATCAAGGTACATATATGTTAATGTTTCGATAATGGGAGAAGACGTAACATTTTGTATCATTATAGTTAGTGGAAAAACAGTGCCATGTGTCAAGCGCAAATCAGATATATAGTAATATTTATTAAGAAGAGTCTGAAAAGTAGAACAAATACTACTTTATTTAATAAAGTCCACATTGGTTCTTGATTTGTTTACCACAACACTCAAATACCCCATCAACATAAGCTGCCATGGCAATAATGAAACGAGAGGTGAGACTTTCCTGAATGCATATTCTTTGGTTAACCACTGTGAGAAACTTGACATTAATGAACTTTACCTGACCTTAACATCAAGTAAAGTTAATTTCTGACCTAAATAATGTACAAAATGTAAAATATTGTACAGCAATAGCTCAGCGAGTAAACACTTACTATAACTTTTAAAAGCAATTTACATCCATTATTTTTGACAGCACTCGTGTAGAGTAAATGTTCTGTGCTTAAATATTACCTGAATAAGAATTCATTTCTTAAGCTGATGCTGCAGGTCCTAAAGAAGGTTTGGGATGAGGATGAGAACAAAAACACATGCAAACACAGTAAAATGCTGTAATTCATATTTATATTGACAAAATAATCATAAAGCATATATTTTGACAAGCCATGGCAAACAGCTTTAGCATGAAGCAATGATTTAACATTTAGGTCACACAAAAAAATATTAAAAATCATGCAAATGTCTTAGATTGCATGTTGCTACTCTTGATAACTTTATATAATTGCCTATTGTGACTGTACGTAACGGTTTAAAAGTACAAAAAATTCACAACAGTAGCCTTTTTTCCCCAAAAGGTTTCATTTTGTATTAACCCTATACAAAGCATTAAGATGCCACACATAAAATGTACATCCCCAGATTATTTTAGTCAAAGTCCCATCTTTAACCTCACTTACTGCTGAGTTACAATCATATCTTCCATAGCCATCTATTGTCACATGATCTAAAAACAAGATAAGCCTAAAAATAACCCAAGCAAGTGTGTCACTGCCTTGAGCACTCAACTGAAAAACTAAGACTGAAGTATGAATGGTCAACACTGATAAATGAAGTGCTCTCATTTCACATCTACAGTAGCTGTACAGTGTCAACACCAAGGTGCAATTTTAAAATCCCTGCGTCAGACTGGTGATATAAATGAATGTGTTCTTTGTGATCAAGGTTTCATAATTGCTCAACAACTCAAGTCCAGGAGTGCGTCAATGCCATTATTCCCTGTGGACCCTAAATAATGGCCCGTGTCCGGGAATGATCACATCAGCCATCTGCAGCGCCATCTGTCGGTTGGTCTCTTGTATCTGAGGATTCTCGCTCAGCTCCTTCCATGAATCTTCATCATGGCAACGTTCAAACAAGTCTCCAGCGACAAGGACCGTCCCCTCTGATGTTCCCTTCACCAGGACACTGACATCTCGACCCATGTGGCCAGGCGTGGGAATGACGGATACCTTGTGGATAAAGTGGATCAGTTCATTATACTTGTATGCTACTTCAGTACATAGAAGAGTCTAATTATGGCCATATATGACATGTGAATAACTTACAAAATCATCAATAGGGTATGGCTCTCCCTCAGCGAGCTGGTTGGGCAGATATCGATCCCCCACGCTTATGTCACATCCCACGATTATTTTGGCGTTTGGAAACAACCCCAAGTTTCCCACGTGGTCAGAGTGACCGTGGGTTCCGACTACTGTAGCAACATTATCTGGTGTCAGACCCTTCTCCTTCAGTTTTGCGACCAGAAAGTCTCGATCCCATGGACCTCCGGTGTCTACCAGAATAGTCTGTGGTCCGGTAATTAAAGAGATAGTGCCGTCAGCTCTAAACGTCCCGTCTGATTCAGCTGTGCAGTAGCCCTCTTTCAACACTGAGACGCAATACGGTTGGCCTGAAATGTCGGAACTTAGTCCCGATTCACTTTTTCTTATTGAGCGATTCGTGTTCATTTCAGCCTGTGTAATTGGGATAACTTGAGTGCTGCAAAGAAACAAAAAATTACCACATCTAAAATTCCATTTTCACTATCGCTTCTACGGAGTGTCACTGAGGACAAACTAGCAAGGTATCTTTTTACATCGGCGATATGGAACCACCTTTTGCTGACAGAAAAAAACAAGTCAAATTTTATACACATACTGGTATTACTACTACTACTAATAATACATTTCAACTAAGAAATCATTTGGGCCGCAAGTCGTGGGAACACAAGTCACTAGAAGAGTTTCCATAAATAAAGGAGACGAATTACAGCAGCGCACGACATCACGTGACTTGGTTAGCATCATGGCGGAAGCGGTTGCAGAAACCTCAATTATGGACCCTTTCAAAGATATTCTGGTTAATTATTTAATGCCAGAAAAATGTTACGACGAGTTCTTTTTGCAGTTCAATCTTCTGCACGGTAGGTTCACATTTGATGAGTTTAGTGGTAACTATAGATAATTGGAAGATATTACAAAGCTTCTTTCCTGGTATGCTTACAACGATTCAATGACAAAGTGGATTTTTCTCTTGTAAAATATCGGAACAGCTATCGTTTTAGCAGCTTTGGTGCTAACTGCATTATCGACTTTAGGGGTTCGACTTTTGAAAGATGTTTATGAATAATACAGTGGGTGTGGCAACAAGTTCACCAAAAATACAATAACCAATTATAGATACCAATAATAGTGATGTCTGTTTTAAATGTTTGCTCTGTAGCTTGCATTAAAAATATGGTTAGCTGTGCCCAAACTTTCTCATGCAACCCCCTACAAAGTCATACTGAATCCTGATTTCTTCTTTGTGATTTTTCTATAGTGGATTGTCTGAAGATTGTAATCAGCAAAGGCCTGGGCATTGGGATTATTCTTGGGTCTGTATTAGGTATGAAAACACCCACCTTCATCTTTACAACACACAAAAACCCAAACAATTTTCTTCTAACACTGATGCTTTGTGCATGTCTCTTCACAGTAAAACTACCTCAGATTCTAAAGCTGATTGGTGCCAAAAGTGCTGAGGGGCTGAGCTTTAACTCTGTGCTACTGGAGCTGTTTGCTATAACAGGCACCATGGCTTACAGTATTGCCAACAGCTTCCCTTTCAGGTAAATCAATAGTCACACCTTTTCATAATTATGCTAAAGTCTGGTAAACATTTGTCCATATACAAACACCATGCATTTATAAATATCAATCAACAAAGTGGAAAACTGTTTACTGGGTACATAAAGATATATTAACATGTATTTTATTTTTGACAGTTCCTGGGGTGAGGCACTTTTCCTTATGCTTCAAACTGTAACAATTGGTTTTCTCATACAGCACTATGGAGGAAACACCATCAAAGGTAAGAGGACGATTCGACATGTCTTTCTAATTAAAAAAAATTGTGTTGCTCACATTTATTTTAAATGTCAACATTTATGACGCACCTTTTGACTGCTGTGATTATTTGCAGGTTTGGGGTTTCTGGCAGTCTACTGTGGTCTGCTGGCAGTCGTACTCTCTCCCGTGACCCCAGTGTCCGTTGTTACTACCATGCAAGCCTCTAATATGCCAGCCATCATCTTTGGACGGGTAAGCCGGCCAAAAAACAACAATGCTATTCAACAGCTGACCCAGCAGAAATATATTTTTCTTGTAATGTATCCAATTTTCTCTGTGTCTTCAGTTAATTCAGGCTGGTACAAACTACAGAAATGGACACACTGGACAGCTATCAGCTATTTCAGTGTTTCTGCTGTTTGCAGGCTCCTTGGCACGCATATTCACTACAGTGCAGGTAAAACCACTATAATGAGCTGTCATGCAATATTTTAGAGGACAGAAGTGTCTTATGCTCACCAAGGCTGCAAAAAAACCTTTAATATTGTGAAATGTTATTATAAATTAAAATGTAAAGCTTAATGTTAATATATTTGAAAATGAAATTTATTCATGTGATTGTGAAGCTGACTTTTCAGCAGCCATTACTTAAGTCTTCAGTGTCTCATGATCCTTCAGAAATAATTCTAATATGCTGATTTGATGCTCAAGTAACGTTTTTTTTAATATTACCAATTTAGAAAACAGTTGTTCTGCCTAATATTTTTGTGGAACCCGTGATACATTTTTTTAACGATTCTTTGATTAATAGAAAGTTCAACAACAGCATTTATTTGAAATATAATTTTTTGGAACAATGTAAAAATGTATCTAACGAATTTGATTAATGTATCCTTGCTGAATAAAATTATTATACTCATCAAAAATGAATGGTAGTGAAACTTGTTTATGGTCCTCTTTGGCTTTTATATTCATTTTAAAACAGTTTGAAATAGTTCCATTGATAAATGCCCATTTTAATGTGTCCTCTGTACAGGAAACGGGAGATTCCCTCATGGCTGTCACCTACATCATTTCTTCTTTCTGTAATGGTGTGATTGCAGCTCAGGTCCTCTACTACTGGAACAGCAGCCCTGCCCTCAGGAAGAAGACTGAGTAGATCCGAACAGCAGGCAAATTCAGTGACCACTCAGTTTGACAAAGTGCACTGAACAGCCGATCGGGGAATTAGATGTACTTTAATCAAAATGACGGTTCTTGTGAAATTAAGCTCTGTCCCTTGGTCACTTGTTAAAAAGCATTTATTGTTAACATATCAGTGCTTACTTGAGAGGCTGGCACAAATACTGTATAATGAACACATTCACGTATTCCAGGTGCCCTGAAGTGGACCAAGAAGCCAGTATGGTGAGGGGTGCTTCTATAATTATTGAAAATTTTCCCCCCTTTTTATTCCCTTTTATGGTTGTGGGCTATTTAATTAGGCTGTAAAAATGTTTTTATCCTTTTTTTATTAATTTTTTTTAGCTCAGGGAAAGGAATGGTGTCCATTGTATTCTTGCATTCAACCATACATTTACAAACATTATGTAATAAATCTTCATATATTATTGCTGACATACTGTCTTACAGTCTTATTGCTCACTTTACCCTGGCTCCCTGAATAGTCACTAAAACACATGTAGCCATTTTGAATTCAACAATTCTGTGAAAAAAAGTCTGCCAAGATTTTTTTAAATATACATTTCAGAATTGTGAAAATGACCAGAATACTTTAAAAGTGCACAAATGAAAATATGTGTCATCATATGCTACAGGCAGCCCTACTAGAACAACTATTATAACCCACAATAAATTATAATTTTTTTGTTCTATGTAGACTAATCCAACCATATGGACACTATTTCACAAAGTCTTCCAGAACGTTGAAATGCCCATGTTGCTTCACACTCTAGAAAAGACGTTATGTTGCATTTGACAAAACGCAGGGTTTTCTTTAGGTTATGTATAGATACTAGTGAATCAATTACTGTTGTATTTCTTAAGTTGAAATGCAATAGTACATGTAGCCATGCTGTTGAGTGTAATCATTACTAATGGCAAATTGGTGAAATAGAAATTTACTACAAAGCACCCATCAAAAGCAAGTTTCAAGCTGTCTGCAGGTAAAAGGACAATTTTATTTGAATGATGGAAATTGCATATTTGCACACATTTTGTGAATTTATTTTCCATTTTTGCTTGTGAACATCTGTTGTTCATTGTCGGTTTATTTCATGAATGAAATATTACAAATGACTGTGATTTGTTTATTTTCCCCCCATATCTAAATTTGCAGTGTACTTCTGACCACTGAGTAAAACATTTCCATCAGATAATTTGTAGTGTCTGTTGTGTGAAAGGCTTTTAAAAAGACACAAACAGTTGTAGGGGGAAAAAAGCATTTAAATAAATTGTTTTATTCTTATAAGAAGCTGTGTTTTTGCATTTATCCATTATGGATGGTTCAAGTTAATGAACAGTGATACATAATTATACCACCAGAGAGAAGCAAAGAGTCGATAAAAATACAATTGCTGTTAGTATTCTCCACTGCATTTTATTTTGTACTACACAAACGTGTTAACCACAATCTGATTTGAATTGGAATTTGCTCATAATCTTCATGGTTATATGTTAATTAACAATGTCACACTAGCGTGGGCTAATATAACTATCAAAGATCCTATCACTATGTACTTCCATGAAGTGTTAGTCACCTTGAAGTTTTGAAGCCCATTCTCGACCCATCCGCAAGCACTACTCTTCACCACGATGGTAAACCTATAAAACTTCAACATAAAAGAAACCCCTTGAAATGCCAAAATAACAGAGCAGTAAACAATAATAGATCTCCCCTTTATTATATTTATTCTCCTTACACAATCTGACGCGAAGCATGCTGGGAACTAGAAATCTGCTGCAACTCAAGTCAGTTTAAGAAGTTCTGCTTACTAATATAAAATTTTGCGTTCACATAACTTTTATGTACAATGCACTTTCAGTAGTATTTGAGTGAAACAAACTAATTTCCTTTCATTAGTTTAAACTCTTCGGTTTTACAGTGAAGTAGAAAGCATGGAAAGATATACTGGCAGTATTCGTTCTGGTTCAGAATGCATTCAGTTGCTATTTTATTAAGACCACCTCAAGAAGTCTGAAATCAATTAGCCTGAAACCCCAATAATATATAATATTCTTTTTTTTTTCTTTTCAAAATGTAGTTTAATGTTGGCAAATGAAGCCTGTCTAGCTGGATGTGACTTTAACTCTCCCAGGGCTGTCATTTTTAATGCTACTTTAACTTATAGCATGCACTCCTGCACTGCAGTTGCCTGTTTTTGTTCCAGTGTTACTCATACATGGCCGTTATTTCTCGTGTGCTTAATTCTCTCTCTTTGCCCAAATGTAACTGGTACCATTGAGTCTCCCATTGGTCCAGATGAATTGGTCGCTCTGTTTTCTAGATCTACAGAGGGAAGACAATCAAGAATGTCAGAGCAGGCAGACAAACAGAGTTAAACAGCACTGCTTGAACAATAGTACTCATGCACTCAGACAGGACGGCTGAATGCAAATGGCAGAAAGATAAGCCACAGGCATCTAATGAGAGTGTTTATCTAAATATTAAAAGCAGTTAAAGCAGGAAGAGCAAATAATTTCTCTAATATAAACTCAAATTATAGCGTTCTATTTAATTTCACCTTATTCATGCACAGACACTTAAAAGGACTTATGAAATGACAATACATATTACATTTAATTTAGTCTTAACACTGACAACCAATTTGCAAGCATATAATTTCAAATTACATCTTTGATTAATTACAGTAATTTAACAGATAGCTACTCTGGTCCCATGCAAAAAGTTTTCTGTGCCTTTATTTTACCATGATAAAAACTGAGACTAAAATTAAACTAAGAATTGATGTGTGACGTGACGTGAAATGTGTGTGAGACAAAAGAATGAAACAATAAACAGGTATAAATCATTTTAAATAAAGCAAAAGATAAAACATAATACAAAAGAATCTCCAAATCATCCACCCATCCTCCAAAATGCGTATCCTTTGTATATAATGTAGTGGAATTCTCAAATCAATTATGACAAAAGTTTACAAGCACCATAAAATTAGCTAGAAGAAATGTTTTTTCCATTTTTCGATGCTTCGGTGCTTCAAATTTAGACTGCACATTTTCCTTAAACTGCATAGTCAACTCAACAACAGCATTTTAGTTTGCTTTCATGTAGGTAGTGTCATTCCCGTAGACACTGCCAAAAGCAGAAAGCATCCGATCTGATGGATATCTTCTCAACCCCACCCCCAACTGCAACCGGCTATTCTTGCTGATCGGCAGGGCTAGGCACAGTTCATGTCAACACACCTACTGTCAATGCTCATCAGACCCCATTTCCAATAAACTGTCAGACAGAGAATGAATTTTGTTTTTGATATTTACAGTTGAAGATAGCTAAAGATATGAATGAAGGTCATTACAAGTGTAAATATCCTTATTTGCACTACCATTCAAAAGTTTGGGGTCAACACATTGTTTTTTCTTTCCTTTTTTTTGAAACAAGTTAATATTTTTATTATGCAAGGACACATTAAATTGATCAAAAGTGACATCTATAATGTTACAAAAAATCTGTTTCAGATAAATGCTGTTCTTTTGAACTTTCTATTCATCAAAGAACCTTAAAAATGTTCCACAAAAGTATTAAGCATCACCATTTTCAACATTGATAATGATAAGAATGGTTTCTTGAGTACCAAGTCAGCACATTAGAATGATTTCTATAAAGGATCATGCAACAAAATTCAGCTTTTCCATCACAGGACTAAATTTCATTTGAAAATATATTAAAATAGAAAACAGTTGTTTTTAATTGTAATAATATTTCACAATATTATACCTTTTTTACTGTAAATTAATAAATGCAGCCTTGGTGAACATAAAATACTTATTTCAAAATCATTCAGAAACCTTTCTTTTAAACAGTAGTGTATAACTTATATGTAAATAATATTCAGTGGAGTAAGGACAGAGGAGGCACATTAGTTAGTTTTTGAGAGTAGTCAGGTTTTTTTCTTGACAGTTAAATGAATGTATAGGCCTATTATTAAAATGCATAATGTTGGATGACACAGTGTTGTTTTGTTTGTCAGGCCTGTTGGAAAGTCCTCAAAGTTTGGCCAATATTCCTATCTTATCTTATCTATATTCCTATTTCCCGTATCTATATCTTTTAATCAGCAGTATGCACCACCACCTCCCCTCCTATGTGGGATGCTTGACAAATGTCCTATCCAGCCTATAACGGCAGATTTCATGTGTCAGACCGGTTTGTCAAAGATATCTTTAGCTCCCACCTTTATGTCAAAGTATAGACAATTTAGTAACATCATAGGTATGCCTGTTAACATGTATGTTAACATTGCATGCCTAAAATCACAGGTGATGGATTTATCTTTTTTAGAAATAGTAATCCTGAGGTTCTTGTTTCACTCTGCCTCTGTTTCACCCCACCTCGCTCTCCCTTGATTTGCTGCAAGACCAGTCTTGCCCGGGGTGTGGTGCACTCATTAGTGTTAGCTGTCAATCACTCTTTCATCACTGCACAAATGCTTCCTCTATTAACCACATTAAGATATCTACACGTGCTCTGTCAAAGCCATGGATACTCAGAAAGGTGGGCTTAGACCTCTGGGGTCTCTATGTTTTCTATTTTTATCAAATGCATTTTTTTTCTCTACATTGTTAAAAAAAGTCCTGTAGTTTGTACAGAAAAAAAAAACTGCCAGAATAATTGTGTAAAAAATACAGTTAAAATGTAAACATATTAACAGAACAACCCTACGGTGGCCGAGAAGTGCTAAACAAATCACAATTCTGAAAACAAAATAACAAATTACAAACGCAAATGCAAGTCTAAAAAACTAAATAACAATTTAGAAAGCACAACAACAATTCAGAAAACATTATAACAAGTCAGAAAACACAATGACAAATCCGAAAACAAATTAACAAGTCAGAAAACACACACCGGAAGAGGTAGGTATAGTTTGAGACAGTGCCATTGGTTTGGGATTACTCACCGCTGACTGGATGAGACATCTGTCAATCAACGTATACAGAGAAGAACCAATCGAAGAACAGCAGAGTCCTGGTAGAAAGTTAGGAGATGGTATTAAAGTAGCTCAGTTTAAATGTATTGTATGAATTGCCCTTACTATGGAATAAAAAATACGGGGTGTTTATTTAGATTTAGTTAAATGTGGTTGTGACTCATCAGCTCCAGTGGTGCAGATGGATAAGTGTGTGTCTGTTGGCTTTTTGACACGATCGACCCGGATTCGATCCCACCTTTTGAGGGGATCGAACCCGGGTCGATCGCGTCAAAAAGCCAACAACACACACTTATCCATCTGCGCCACTGGAGATGATGTTTTACAGCCACGTTTAACTAAATGTAAATAGACACCCCGTATTCTTTATTCCACAGTGAGGGCAATTCTTACAATACATTTAAACTGAGCTACTTTAATACCATCTCCTAACTTTCTACCAGGACTCTGCTGTTCTTCAGCTGGTTCTTCCCTGTATACGTTGATTGACAGATGTCTCGTCCAGTCAGCGGTGAGTAATCCCAAACCAATGGTGCTGTCTCAAACTATACCTTCCTCTTCCGGTTTGTCTGATTTGTCATTGTGTTTTCTGACTTGTTATAATGTTTTCTGAATTGTTGTTGTGTTTTCTGAATTGTTATTTTGTTTTTTAGACTTGCATTTGCATTTGGAATTTGTTATTTTGTTTTCAAAATTGTGATTTGTTTTGCACTTCTCGGCCACCGTAACAACCTGTACATTTTACATCTTAAAAGTGTAAGTTATATTAATAAATAGATTACATTTTAAACTGGTAAACCCAACAGCTCTTTTCTGCTGAATTATCAAGCTTATGCTGCTACGAAAAACCAGTTTTGTACCGTTAACATGTAGCTGATAACCACTATAATAACAAAGGTGGTAAAGCAAGATGAAGAATCAAAGTTCATCACAAGTAGACTTTCCACAGGCTGAGGTAAATACTAGTTAATTGTAACACACATGACACGAAAATAATGCAATAAACATTAATTGAACAATACAGGATGTAACATAAAACCCTAACGGATAACAAAACTATGAAGAAACACAATTATTTAAAATACCAACAAATGTGAAGTGTCACCCAGGGAATTCTGGGAATGTCAGTCTACAGCCTTTCACTTTAAATAAGATCCATTACAGTTTTCCTGTATAGTAAGGGAACATAGTGTTAACCAATGAACATGTTTTTTTTACGGTAGCATTTTAGTCTTTTAAAGTTTCAAGTAATAACACACTATATTAAACTTCCTCTTCAGCTTTTTAAAATTCATTACGACACAAAACTAATTTATATAGGGGTATTACAGTTGTCTTATCCAAAATAACTAATTTTACCGGGGACATTGCCAACTACTGTATATGAGCTATGCAGACAGGTAGACTACTGCTTTGGCCTTATGCCAGTCTTTTGATGTAGATATGTTTTGTTGACAAGCTGGAATTCGTGTTTCATTTTATTTCCCTCTGAATACATAAAGTGAAAAATGTATGAGGTACACACCTACTCCAACTTAAAATAGCATCCAACTCTTGATTTTAAAAGATAGCTCAAGATACAGGATGTTGATAGATTTGGCAGAAATGTCCCGCCTGGTGTGCAGATTTGTCACTTTAGCCTACCTTGGTTTTTTGTTCTCTTATCTTTTACTTTTTATGCTGTTTGTCTGTGCACACAACACAACACGTGTTGTGTAAAGCATACACAAACAGATTTTTCTTTTTAAACAGGTTTCATATTATTAGCCTAAATTACATTTGACATGTGGCAGACACAACATAGACTGTTATCGGATGAGTCGGCCCCCCTCCTGTTATTGCGTGACAGGCAGTGCTCATCTAGGCTGACTCACACACATGCGTGTATCCAGCCCTGGTGGCATTTCAACCAACCGTAGCGACTCGGTTCAAAAAAAAAAGGGAAGAACAATTTACGCCCACTCACTCACCTGTGCACACACAACGTCTGAGGTACGACTGACAAGTCATCGTACAAGCGAGTGATTCAACACGCTTTAGGCCTGTGGACAGATTGAAAATTAAATATTTAGCATATAGTCTTCTTAAAGGAATAGCTCACTCAAAAATGAAAATGATGATATTATTTACTCACCCTCAAGCTGTTGTTTTCCTGTGAAACAGAAATGAAAATAAATAGGCTACTAAAGAATATAGGCTACTGAGAATGTATAGCTTAAGACATTTTAAGACAACCATAATGGCCATAAACAAAACATGCTGACAACAACGCAACATGAGTGTGAGACAAAAAATTGTTATGGACAAAAATGCAACATGCTGCTAGTGTAGAACACAGGCTACATATACTTTTTATTTCCTTTGCATAACTGAAATCAAATCAAATATCTAAATGTCACAGTAAATTTGCCAATTCATACCCACAATCACCAGGTTCTTCATATTCGCAGTTTTTATTTTCACCTGTTGGGCAGTGAAGCCCGTGCGTGTGTGCGTGCAGGAGGGGAGCGGCTCCCTCGGAATGCATGTAAATATTACGCACCCCCCAGTTTCCAGGGCAACCATTAATGTTGCAACAGGCTGTCAAATAATTTTTTACGTTTTTTATTTAAACTTTTTTTTTTTGTAATAAAAAAAAACGCGACTCAGCAAATGAACCTGCTAAAAACATACCAAAAATATTGTGCTCATTCAGTCAATTCTCTGACATCGAATTTTGGCCTTAATCTGCAAACTGGCAAAACCCACAATTTACCATGGTAACAGTTTGTTGAAGCCTCACTGGTCGTTGCTAAGTGATTGTATGTTTCTCAGCAGAACATCCAGCACCCCCACCCATCTCGACATCCACATTCGCCCTCTTAACCCTCCCGGCACAGTCACAAGTTGTCTGACGATACGCGCAGCTCTTTAAAAAAACAGTGGGCTTAACTTTCTTCCTTTAAACATTTTTATCAAAAAATTATAATAATTATTTACTTAATCTAACTTGGAAACCCGCCTGAACTGTAATCAAGGTAAATGTAAAGTAACACAGCCTACACGCTCTTCACAGCCCCCCTCCCTTCGCCCTCCGATTAGCCGCAGCGAACTCCTACATTTTCATGAGAATGACATTAGGAGGTGAGGGGGTTAAACCCGAGGAGAAAACGGGGAGAAACGACGGCAACGCTAATTTTCCGCACAGCGGGAAGCGAGAAAAGAGAACAAAGTGGTCCAAGGGAGCCTCTCCGGATTCAGCGGCTTACTACGTACACCTGCGAGCTCAAAGGCAACGGACAATGTGCCTCCGAAACGGCCAATTACGACCGAGACAACAACCAGTTTTCAATCTGGAGAGAAAGGGTTATGCTGAGGTGGACAGTGAAAGTAGATCCCTTAAATCGCTCCTTTCTGGCTGTTTTCTCTATATTGAACCCTCGTCTCAAACTTTTTTTTACCACACAAACGTATAATTAAAACTATTTTATTTTAAGTTTTTAGAAGTTACTAATATTTTTTCCCTAAACGGTACATTTAAAGGACTCATTTTTCCGCATTACAAATCTTAAGTCTAAATAAAATAGTTTAGATGTTTTAACAAAAATATGAAATACATTCTTGATGTTTAAAAACATACACTGTCACACTAATAATAAACACGTGAGGTAGGGTAAGGATTTTGGCCTCAAATGCATTTTACATTTGTTTGTAAATTGTGAAAAATAAATAATAGCGGTAATATAAATGGCTTTATTTTACATGGAGCAGGTCACCATGTTGAGATCACAAATACTCATTTTAATCTTGGTAGTACCAGACACTCTCTCGCATTAAACTGACCATGACTGAATGCAAATAGTAGTTCCTTTGTCCATCAATGTGATTGATAACACTATTGTCATGATACTGAAGGTCCAAAAATGAAAGAATTCGAGTTGCACGCGACTTGGAAATTACATAAACATTCATTTCAAAATAATCACAACTTGAGACTAGATGTTGAGTTGTCATTTTTTATTCTGTAAGAACAGCCCTTAAAAGAGCCACACAAAAAAAAAACTGTACAAAAAGGTATTTACAACCAAGATTAAAACCATTTTTTAAAAAAGAAAAATTAAACAGCAAGCTGCAAACTCACTTCAATGGCAATGTAAACTTTTCATTGTGCTTAAATCATTTAATTAACCAAAACACTAACTGAACAAGCTTTGTGGCAACAATGAGCCGGACTGACAAACTTACATTTTTGACTGGGAGCCTCTCCGGATTCAGCGGCTTACTACGTACACCTGCGAGCTCAAAGGCAACGGACAATGTGCCTCCGAAACGCCCAATTACGACCGAGACAACAACCAGTTTTCAATCTGGAGAGAAAGGGTTATGCTGAGGTGGACAGTGAAAGTAGATCCCTTAAATCGCTCCTTTCTGGCTGTTTTCTCTATATTGAACCCTCGTCTCAAACTTTTTTTTTACCACACAAACGTATAATTAAAACTATTTTATTTTAAATAAGTTTTTAGAAGTTATTAATATTTTTTCCCTAAACGGTACATTTAAAGGACTCATTATTTTTCCGCATTACAAATCTTAAGTCTAAATAAAATAGTTTAGATGTTTTAACAAAAATATGAAATACATTCTTGATGTTTAAAAACATACACTGTCACACTAATAATAAACACGTGAGGTAGGGTAAGGATTTTGGCCTCAAATGCATTTTACATTTGTTTGTAAATTGTGAAAAATAAATAATAGCGGTAATATAAATGGCTTTATTTTACATGGAGCAGGTCACCATGTTGAGATCACAAATACTCATTTTAATCTTGGTAGTACCAGACACTCTCTCGCATTAAACTGACCATGACTGAATGCAAATAGTAGTTCCTTTGTCCATCAATGTGATTGATAACACTATTGTCATGATACTGAAGGTCCAAAAATGAAAGAATTCGAGTTGCACGCGACTTGGAAATTACATAAATATTCATTTCAAAATAATCACAACTTGAGACTAGATGTTGAGTTGTCATTTTTTATTCTGTAAGAACAGCCCTTAGAAGAGCCACACAAAAAAAAAACTGTACAAAAAGGTATTTACAACCAAGATTAAAACCATTTTTTAAAAAAGAAAAATTAAACAGCAAGCTGCAAACTCACTTCAATGGCAATGTAAACTTTTCATTGTGCTTAAATCATTTAATTAACCAAAACACTAACTGAACAAGCTTTGTGGCAACAATGAGCCGGACTGACAAACTTACATTTTTGACTGCCACAAAATGCCACCAGCACAGTTTGAGTTCAAAACAAACCTCAAGACTGACATAACTTTGCATTTTGTTGACAAAGGACCAAGGCCACTGTGGGGGTGGGGGGGGTTGAAAAAAAGTGGCCAAAAGAAATATTCAGTCAAGTCCACTGAACTCACTGGTCAACCGTACTGTAATGGCAGAAGCAGACTTAATGCTGTGGTAGAATGAGAATGACCAGGTGATTAGTCGATAAACTCCTAGTCTAATGAAGTGCATTGACTGACAGCGAAGATCAGTGCAATTGAGTTTGACCCATAAGAGGGAAATGCTGGAACTCTAGGCCAGACAAACTAAACATTTAGCAATCGGTAAATATGGCAAAAATTCACCATTTACAGGAGTGCCATTTCCTTGTAGAGACTACAAACAAAAAAGTTAGTTCACAAACGTACGTGCACACTGGAACGGTACATATGAATTTACAGCTATTAAAAGTAGGAAAACAAAGCAGATAGTGACTGAATGACTTTTTTTCTCCTCTCCATTGCAAATTGGGTAACAGTTCTAAGGATTTCTAATTATATGAGGCAAAGTTACAGCTGATCTATACGGTCATGTCCTGCTATTTATTTCAAGAAAGCCCTGAGATTTTCCAAAACACTTTACTAGATCAATACCCAAATTTAAAGACACTTAAAAGGTCAACTTAACCCATCACTCAGTTATTCCATGTGCTGAGCCAGTTTGGGTACACATCCGGGGGAAACCAGATTCACAAAACTAAATTTTTACTCTCCTCAAGGTCACATGGTATGTCCATCACTGGCCATTGCAACCATTATTAGCGGATCTGTTTTGGACCTTGGAGTTCCCAATATGCGGTTTCGCCCTGTTTTGTACCCCAATTAGACTTTGAATAATGATTGCCCACTGCTGCATGAACAACGCATGTTCTAAACATTGCACGGAGCAGAACACGGAAAAGAATACTTGAGGAAAATCTATCTATTCGTGGAACAAAGAGAAGGGATGGCTGTGCAAGCTGACTTAAGCTTAATGTGATGAGAAGTTTAAGAAGTTACGCCTGGTCATAGTGTGAACAGTTGCAAAGACAGAAAACAAGAAACTGAAACAGCTAAATTTGCTATACAGGTTCAACAGACAACTTCAGATCATTCACAGCAAGGAGGTAGTAAACAATCAGAAGTATTCAGTAATCCATACAGTCTATTTGTAGCACTATGGTCCCAATAAGGGTCCAACTAATAGGAGTTCAGGGAGCATTCCCTAAACTTCAGATATGAGTGAGGGGAACAGTTCCACCAAGATAGTGCTGTTGGACACCAGGGTAGGTTCTCTGGTTTGAGCTGTCGCTGGTATCACCACCTGGAATGTACATGCTAATCATGTCCCTCAGGTCCCCTTGGAAAGCCCCACGGTGGTGGCCAGTAGGCGAATGGGATAGTGGTTCTGGTTTAACCATAGACATCACTGGGCTGGGCTGCTGAGGGCTGCCACTATATGACATTTGGCTGTGGACAAAAAAAAAAAGACAGACAAAATTAGCCACGATAGCAACAAAAAAAAATATTAGGAAATCAGACAGACAAGAGCAGCATGGAGAATCCGTATCTTTCCTCACATAAAACGCCTCTGCATCTGCTCCCAGTAATGCTGACAAGCAAATAACAGGTCTATACAGGTTAAGCCAGCTTAGTTGTGGTGACTCTGAGATTACATTTATAGGCAAATAATGAATAAATGTGCGTTTATAACGAGATTATAGACAACTTCAATAGGTGAGCGGTTTTGAGGATCAAATTAAGTGGCAAGTTGAGCACATTCAGCACAAAAACCATTAGTCTGAGAAATGCCATCTTCAAAACTCTTAAACTAAATAAAAAGTAAAAGTAATTATACATACTAGAATTTATATTAAATCTTATCTAATGAAACAATTTAAAGTGAACGATTCTTAAACTCCTCTTCATAAATTTACGCAGAATGAAATCCGAACTGGTTAACATGAATTTCTGTGCGCGTTCGCCCCCCACCACTAGTTTTCCAGTTCCACAGATTGTCAAGCCACCCTAAACCTAAAAAATAAGTAAATGACAAACTTTGATAAAAGAAACCTGTAAGAGCTGGCGCCGTTCATGTACGTCTGTGCCGACGGGTACTGGAGAGCCGACAGGTCGTACCGGTGCAGCTGTTGCGGGTATCCGAGTGCTTCACCCTGCATTGCCATATAACCAGCGGTGTGACCCCAGCCATAGCCGTCCATTCTCGGGCTCCCACCTTGTCCCTGTGCCACGGCTGATGCCAGCAGGTTGCCGGCTGCGAGAGGATATTTACCGACGGGATTGTCCTTCTTGAGGAGAGCTTTGGTCTTACGCCGAGGTTTGTATTTGTAGTCGGGGTATTCCTTCATGTGTACGGCCCGCAACCGTTTGGCCTCATCGATGAACGGCCGCTTCTCGGTGTCCGTTAAAAGTTTCCATTCCGCCCCGAGGCGTTTGCTTATCTCCGAGTTGTGCATTTTGGGGTTCTCCTGTGCCATCTTCCTCCGCTGACCCCGGGACCACACCATAAACGCATTCATGGGGCGCTTCACTTTGTCCATGGGGTCCCCGCCGGGTGGACAAGAGGTGTTTGATCCGTGGCCAACCCCGCTGACCGGAGGAGACATCCCTGGACTGTTGTGGTGGGGATGAGGCTGACCCGCGGTCTTCAGTTCATGTTCCACCATCATGCTGTACATCATGCCACTACACACTTTGAGTTTCAAGCGCTCAATGTGTAAGGCAGCCAATTAAAAGTGTCCAAGCGAACCTAATCAGCTCAAACAAATCCGGCGCAGGTGAAGTCTCTTTAGGCTACAGTCGGGATTGTCTGGCCAAACAGCAGCAGTCAAAAAAGAACTCCACGATGAATCAAAACATTTAGAACAAGTTTTTCAAACAAAATATAGTAAAAAGGGCGCGAAAAGCTCCTCAATCACAGCTGTTTGTCTAAATTCTGCTGAACTCTATCCACAAGCCACTTGTTGAGCCGCAATAGTTTGCAGTCAAGTTGAACCAATTGTATAATTGTATTCCACGTCTGACCAATCAGCGCTCAACGCAACCATTTGCTCATTTGCATATCAATTGTAGGGGTGTGGTGTTTTTATGTCGCAGATCACTTGTTGCAAGAGGTTAGAGCGAAATCGAGGCTTAGTTTGTTGTTTAAAGAGCACTAATTATCTGTTACTATTAATTATTACATATTGTAGTAGATATGTTCATGGAGTATTTTTAATACACTCTTTTTTATTATTAACGAACTTTTAAAAGATGCACACATAAATGTTGTGTAATTTTGGACCTGCTTTCTGCTTTCTTTGAATCACTTTCTATGACTTCATTAGTTTCACTTTACACCTTTACACTTTCTGTGTCTTCTATTGTTAGTTCCTAACCCTGTCACCCTGGGGTCATGGGAAAAAGACTGGCCTGAGGAAACTAGCAGTGCATTGCAAAAGTTATTTTAAAGTGTGTTATTTGAAACTATTTTTAATAATACACTATTATCAAATAAAACAATAGTGTATTATTTTATTGTTATATGAATCAGTTGTTATTCCACTGTGTAAATTGTGTTAAGTAATTTTGTTTAAATCTTGTGTGAGCTTTATATGTTTTCTGGGTAAATTTGTGATTTTCTTTTTTCTTTTTACACACAATATATAATTAGATGCTTGTTTTCAAGTCATCATACAGCAATGTGCCATTGCTCCCTTTTGATGACAATTTATGGCATGTGACTTTCTATAGGTGTGGGATTTTCTGTGTTCGTAATTGCTTGAGAAAAGGTGTGGGTGCAAAGCTTTATGTTGTTTCTTTCTCTTTTTTTGTAGACACAGGTGTGAGTGCTTGTGAGTTTGCAGGTGCGTTGTGAACCATGTGAGCTGCCTCTGTTCGTGACTGACAGTTACGCCTTTATGCCAATCAAACCACAAATTGTGGGGCTTCATTCTTGTATAACCATATCCAAAAAAATGTTTTGGACAAACAGAAAACCTCTTATGGAGAGTGCCCAACTCGTTCTGCCATCCTCTTTCTTTCTCCCAGTTGGTTTGTGACAGCACCAAGACAGCTCAGAGAATTTCTCCGAAATGTTAAGGCTGGCCCCTAAACAAACACAGGTCGTTTAAAGCCCTCATGTTTGCATACACATGTGCTTCACATGCCTCTCTATGACTATTGTATGGCTTTTTTTTAAACCAGTGTTTTCATGGGTTTGAATATGTATGTCCAAAACAAGTTACAACACAGTTGTTTTTCCAAAGCGCACACAAAAGATAACCACCCATTCAGCTGGGCTCTGCTGCTCAAACACGGCTACCTGAATCAACCTGTAAGGGAGAATCAACATGAGTTCTCTGACTGAACTAAATAAATATTGCGGCTAGATTGTTTTTGCTTACTTGTTCTTCCTTTTGTTTGTGTGTGTGTGTGTGTGCGTGCGTGCGTGCATGCATTCGTCCACCTATTTAATTATAGTTATTGAAATATAAATTATAATTTCCTTTTTTGAATTAACAATTTGTTATATTAAAAAAAAACTACCTTAATTATACAAATTACAATGTTAACATCATTATGTTTTATGATTTCTGAAATATGAATTATAAATAAAAAAATTGTTTTTGATCATCAGAAAATTTCAAGAAAGCTTATTAGAAAGTTTCATTAGAATAAGAAAGTCATTGTATTAGAAACAGGAGAATCCTGATTAAATATTTGAACACTTCCTTGATTTGACAAGAACTTTACATAGAAACTTTGTTATGCATTTTTAAAAGGACAGTGAATTTCTAGAACTTAGCCTTGTTGTTATTATTATTATTATTCTTTTGTAAATAGTAAATTTAATCATCACTTGCTCCAACAAAATTTGTGAATAAATGTAACATCTTTATAATTGCAAATAAATAAAGGTAAAAAAAGGGTTTGGAGGGTAAAAAAGAAAGAAAAAAAGAAACAAACAAACAAAAAAAAAACTTGATAAGGCTTTAACAGTTTTTGTTTGATGTTTTTTTAAACAATATTTGGACTCAAGCATTCAGAAAAATTTTAATTAGAATATATTGTAGTGTATTAATACCTTTTTGAGTTTTTGTTTTAATCTGTGAACAATGAAAGTTTAAATGCTATGTCATTCATTGGGGCAAATATGACATTTTGATTTGAATTAGGAAATCCAATAGAGTAAATGAAGTGGCCTAAAAATGATGAGACTGAGTTCACAATAAATTACAATGGCCTAAAGAAAGGAGGACGGATGAGGAAAAGCTTGAGGAGAAGGGAGAATGGCAAAGATAAAGAAGAAAAGAGAGACTGAGAGGGGAAGAGGGCAACTTGGAGAGAGTGCAGTTTGTCCCTGAGTCCTCCCTGACAGACCGAGTGAATGGGGCCTCTATTCTCTCCCTTCTTATGTAAATGGAGGCTTCAGTCTCCTAGCCATCCGTCACTGCACAGAAAGACCCTGGCAGGCCCTTTACGAGCCTCCTGCTCGCATAATCCCTGAGCCCACAATCATGCGCCCAGCAGGGGGAGTGGGGGAAGTGGCAGGGGGGTTACCATGCAGACCATGAAAGTGTTCGGCGGGCCACCTACACTGAGCGCACATAATCAAAACATTTCTCATAAGGTGTATAGCCCTCGGTGAGATGGAGGGGAGAGGTTGTTATGCCTCCGATGGAGGGCTGTGATAGGAGGAAGAATGTTGGAAAAGAAGACTGTGGGTATAAAAGGGCAGGAAAGAGGGGATTGGTACAATGAATTGAATGAAGGGGACGTGGGACAGGGGTACATGATGCGGGAATTAACATAGTGTTTGCGTGATGGACAAGTGAATGAGGGCCCATGCATTATGTCAGGGGATGTTGGTGGAGCGATCTCGCTGAAGTGATCAAAAGTTGCAGCCGTGGAATTGTAATGACACAGGCCTTCTGAGAGTTTGGATAACTATTGGCTCACATACGTGTGAATAGAACATTTCCTAATACATCCTCGTGTGCTGGAATGACAAGGCCAATCTGATTATTATGCGTCCCGAGTTTGTGGCACAGCTGAAAGCTCCTTTCTCTCCTGTGGATCCAGATGGTGTATAGATCTGCCATCTGGTGGACGCACTCAGAACTTGCCATTGAAAGAGCTGTAGAACGATCTCTTGGCTCTTGGTTCATGAGGTGCATCTCTCAGGAGTTCTTCACAGTAAAATGGGTACCGGATTTACCATAATGATATAATAACGTGGTGATTAAATACCTCATTAAGTATGGTTATCGAACAAGAAGCAATAGTTTAATTTTGCCCAAATGAGAATAGCTTTAGTTACAACGAATAAGATTTAACATAACATTTAACTTATTGATCAAAGTGCAAATGCTTGTTAATGTAACATAACATCGTAACATAAGATCATTCTGACACTTGTGATCAGTTGGCACTGCTTTGCAAGTATCATCCAAGTATCTAACAAAATGTAGACTACATATCTTTGAAACTACACACAATAGAAAAATGAATCACGGCATAGTTTATGTCCATCGGTTGGAATTTACTTACATTATCATATTTTCAAATATATTCATACAAAATTCTTAGCCATTACTATAAATCTTTGTGAAAATTCAATTTAATTCGTAAAAATGTATAACGATTATTTAAATATGGCTGGCTGTGGAACAAGCTAGATTCAATTAGTTGATAATTTTAATATATAAAACTGGATACTGGGTCTTTAAAAAAAACATTGATTATTAGTATCATGACATAAATCGGACGGTTTTATATGACTGATAAATATGCATCAAAGGTGTAGGTTAAAACGACGCAATTTATATGGACGGTCATTTGTACATGCAAATTAAAATGTTATTTTTAAAAGTATACCCGACCCCAAAATGAAGATTTGCTGAACATTTACGCATCCGGTTTCAACACAGCATTTCACTTCACAAGACATTGTGGATTACTTGGATGCTTTTAATCAACTGTTTGAACTCTTAATCCCGACAGCTACCATTCACTGCAGAGGATCCACTGGTGACCAAATGACAAACTTCGTTCCCATCGTCCTTAATTACGGATTCAGATAATACTGGACATTTTTCCAAGTCTGCCATCTAACCCTACAACTGATCAAACAGTTTGAATGCTGAAAGACAGTGATTGAAATGCTGATAAAGCAATAAAAATAGAAAAAGTTATTCGCCGTTGAGCTTCCAAAGGGAACCAAGTAAAACAAGTTCAACCAGGACAGGATCCACGAATTTACACTTGGAGTTGTCACATTTGTACCAGATGAAACCATAGACTTACTGTAACTTAATCGCAATTAACTAGTAAGAGTCAGCTTAGGATGTTAAAAATGGGAACCTTTATTTCAGACCATTAAAATAAATACTATGCAGAGTCCAATGTAGAAAACATTTAATACATGGCTTCTGTCTCAAAAAGGTTAATAATCATCACATTTGTAATAAATTTGTTTAAAAAAATAGCACTGACCAATGTAAACCCCACATCCAAACCCACCCAACAAAAAGACAGGCATTTTTTGAACAATGCAAAGATATAATGATCTCTATACACTCTACTACTGCAGTTTGGTCCTTTACATATTTAGACCCATCCAACACAGTTTAGTGAGGTAGGTTGTAGGAGCAACACTCCCCAATAGGACTTTGATGCAGAGAAATCTGAGGCAATACCAAGGTGGAGGTGTTAACCAGCCATACCAAATTCATTTCCAACGCCTTCAGCCACCCATCCTGCCACAGTAAAGCCTATTTACAAAAACCAAAAAGCTACAACCACACACACAGGACAACACAAGGGATGTAACAGAAGAATTAGACCAGAAGAAAATGACTGGTCTAATTCTAAATGACCACATTTTGCAACTTTACAATCGGGTTTGTTCTCACAATCCAGCTTCCTTTTGGACTGAAGCATCTTACAGTACTCGGATGCTTCCGTAAAAGGAAAATGGCAGTGACTAAGATTTGGAACAAGTGTCCAAGTTCCCCATATAAAACACAAATAATTCTGTATTTTACATCCTTTGCCCTGTCACAAAAAAAGAAAAAAATTCCAATGTTAAACAGTCACATCTCAAAAATGGTTAAACCAACACCATCAAGAAAAGCAGGACATGTCTTCAATCCATCATGCCAGTCAGTGCATTAACAGTTACACCATACATGCAAATAAGCCCTGCCACTCTGCCTCTTGATCAGTAGATGGCACTGCTCAAAAAGGTCAAGATTAAATGAGCCTTAGGAATATTGAGTATTCATTCTGAATAATTGAGTGATGTGACCGCCATATTGGATTTATGAAAAAGGCACCCCCTCAGAATTAACAGTACTTGATTTGTGAGGGAGTTGCATGAAAAGAGATGTGGGATGGAATGAGAATAAAGAGGGAATGGAAGGGGGGGGGGG
>NW_015505189.1:2498698-2516467 GCF_001515645.1 Sinocyclocheilus grahami | reverse complement strand
GAAAAGAGATGCGGGAGGGAATGAGAAGAAAGGGGGAAGGGAGGGGGGGGGGGTTGAGAGAATAGAGATGGGGGATGAGGCAGGGTCTTAGATCAAATCAGCAACGTTCATGGGCATTTCCTCCACAGTTGTATTGTAGAAGGTCTCAATGTCTCGGAGTGTGCGCTTGTCATCTTCAGTGACCATGTTGATAGCAACACCCTTTCTGCCAAAACGGCCACCACGTCCAATTCTACACAAATAAAGCACTGATATTACACAACAGCCAGAATTGCACCAATCAGTCAAAGATAGCAGAAAGAGCTTTGTTGACTTACCGGTGGATATAGTTCTCCCTGTTGGTTGGAAGGTCATAGTTGATTACCAGGGAAACCTGCTGCACATCAATGCCTCTTGCCTTAAAGTACATAAAAATAAATGAAAGACTTTAGTACAGATTCAAGAACAAAAAGACAGTCAACTAGCAACCTAAATATTTAAAAGCACAGATTCTGCAAATGTTTGAAACAAGTGTGAATGTCAACTGCTTTATAGTCGTGCAGAGGGACGTGGCGGCCCAGGCACTGTGGAGAGCAGTTAGAATAGTCTCCCAAAGACCTTAATACCCATCACAGCACAGAAAGCTGGTGGAAGAGGTATCCTTGGTATCATCTCAGAATTGTGGGTGAAGGTTGCTTACCAGTAGGTCAGTAGTGATGAGGACTCTGCTGGAGCCAGAGCGGAACTCTTTCATGATGACGTCCCTCTCCTTTTGCTCCATGTCACCATGCTACGAAAACAGTACAAGTTCATAAAACACATAAAGATATATCATTTAACAAATGTCACAATATGTTAGTCACTCACCAGCGCAGAAACAGTGAAGTCCCTCGCATGCATTTTCTCAGTCAGCCAGTCCACCTTTCTACGAGTGTTGATGAAAATGACAGCCTGAGTAATGGTCAGGGTTTCGTAAAGATCACACAATGTGTCCAACTTCCACTCCTTAAAAGATAGAGAGAGAAACAACTTAGCGCCAAAAAAAAAACTTCAGCTCTGCCACTAGTTGGTGCTGTTTTCAGACTAAAGTCAAGATCATGTTCACAGAATCCGACAGGCTCAAATGCACAGATAAGCAAAACACTCATCAGACACTGAGCACTGCAGGGAGTCTGGGATCAGTTGACACGCATGGGGATCATCACAAAACAGCATTACAACTTCAGTAACAAATGATTGTAACCTTGGACAAATTAAGCTTTGATACAAATATTCCTTAACCCCAAATTCTCCACGCACCTCTTTCTCAACATTGATGTAGAACTGCCGGATACCCTCAAGGGTCAGCTCTTCCTTCTTAACTAGGATACGAATAGGATCTCTCATGAATTTTGAGGTCACCTCCAGCACCTCCTGAGGCATGGTGGCAGACAAAAGAATCACCTGGAAATGGTAAAAATGTGCACACGTTACAGCTTACAAAATGAGTTAACACTAACCACAACCTGAACATGCCCATAACATGAAAAGGTAAATTTACAGTCACCGTGATCATCCTATTGCAGTAGATTTGACCAAGACAGACAATTTACTGCTATGCCAGCTTTCATCTCTTGAAGTTAAAATATACAGCAATTAAAAACGCATTTAGGATATAAAATGTCAGCTGCTTAATAGTCATGAAGAGGGACCCATGAGCCCAATCATAGTGGAGAGCAGTTACATTACTCTACCAAAGTTCATGATTCCCATCACAGCACAGAAAGCTGGTAGGTGAGAGACTTGGTGTGGGTACCAAGAAAATCAAACCAAAAAGGATTAGCTCACCTGAGTATCTGTGCCCAACTTCTGAAAGATCTCATAGATTTGGTCCTTGAAACCACGGCTTAACATTTCATCTGCCTCATCCAGTGCAAACATCTTTATATATTTGGGAGCTGAAAAAGGGAAAGTCGTAATTTCAAGCCATTGCCATGCAGATTATTAAACCGTTAAGAAAAAACTCAATTAATAGAACAGGTAGTTGAGAAAATGCTAGTACAAGTCTCAATTAAGACAGTCCACTGAAACAAGTGATTGTCACCTGCACTTACAAAGATATCTGCGGTTGAGCATGTCAAACACACGGCCAGGGGTTCCAACTACTATGTGGGGCACATCAGCCTGAAGCTTCTGAACGTCATTACGGACATTGGTGCCACCAATGCAGGCATGGCAGGTTGCCCCCATGTAGTCTCCAAGAGCCAGCACCACCTTCTGAATCTGAGGAAGACAAAGACATTTTAGCAATAACTAAAATAGATCAACTCCATTTAACTGGATCTGAAAAAACATCTGTGCTCACGAGTCACTGCAAAATGACTAGTCAATCATCTTATCATCAGAGATTTGGCAAGTATCTGTGCCCATACCATGAAACAGTCTTTTCTCACCGTGTTGAGCTGACTGGGATGAATATGGCATTCAATTATTCTCCCCCTAACAGATATAGGACTTTGTGTCACTAACAGACACAGCCTTGCCCATTTAATAGGGGACATGCTTATAAAACTGAAGTGTTTGCCACACTTTGTACTGATTCTGCCTTTTTGTTGGAGGTTTTGGAGACACAGAATGCAAAGTGCTACAACAAACCTGAATGAGTAATGGTTCTCACCTGTTGGGCAAGCTCTCTGGTAGGAGCCAGCACCATAGCTTGTGTAGCCTTCAGGTCCACATCAATCTGCTGCATGATGGAGATAGCAAAGGTGGCGGTCTTTCCTGTGCCAGACTGAGCCTGTGCAATGACATCATAACCTACATACACACAAAAAAAGGCAGAAAATTAACAAATGCCCAATCAATCACATGGAGTTTTACTCTGGCTGTTACAATTTACAGTACCAAGCCAGCTTATGCCCATACCATGAAACAGTCTATGCCTCACTGTACTGAGTTGACTGGGATGAATATGGGCTTTATTTAATTTGCCCTTACCAGATATAGGTCAGAATGTCACTGACAGACACTGCCCTGCCCAATTGATAAGGGCATGAATAAACTGATCTTATGACTCCATTAAGTGACTAAAACACAGAGACTATTTAAGAAATTGAGTTTTACATACCCTTGATACAAGGGAGAATTGCCCTCTGCTGAATGGCAGAAGGTTTCTCAAAACCATAAGCATAGATTCCTCGGAGAAGAGCTTCTCGCAGGTTCATATCATCAAAACTATCAACAATCTCCTTCCAGTTGCTCTGTAAAATAAATAAATAAAAGACTGAGGAAAAACCATGCATGCACATATAATATATATAGTGAGAGAGAACTCTGCCATTCCCATGTAATTAATTCCTAACATAAAGAGGGATCAACGCTATACAAGCTTTGACAAGTATCTGTGCCCATACCATGAAACAGTCTTTTTCTCACTGTATTGAGCTGACTGGGATGAATATGGCCTTCATTTGCTCTGCCCCTAACAGATATAGGACTTTGTGTCACTGACAGACACAGCCTTGCCCATTTAATAGGGGACATGCTTATAAAACTTCCTTTTTGGAAAGGTTTCTTACAGTTTGTTACACTTTCCTCTATGGAAAAGCACCAACCTGTACAGTGCTACAACAAGCCTGAATCAGTAATGGTTCTCACCTGTTATCAATACAATTAAAGGTGGTTTAAAAAAAAAAAAAACACCAATGCTTATACTGTATGTGAAATGGCTCTTATGAGACACCAACCTCAATTACGCCATCTGGCTCCATCCCCTCAGGGCCATTGTCTCTGGTTCTGAAACAAAACGTTGTAATTAGTATAGCTTTTATGTAAAACTAATTTCACATTCACAGTTGTGAACTTAAAAAAAAAAAACCCAAGAGCACATTTTCACAATACCTTTAAACAGTAGATTGAGTGGATTCCAACCAATATTTGCTACACCCAGTCCCTTTTAGTGCAGGGGAATTGCCTACACATCTATTGTTAAATGTCTAAAAGACCTACTTTAAAAGAGAAGTTTCACGCAAAAACTAAAACTTACTTAAACACGTGACTTTGCTCTATGGAACACAAAAGTATAATGACAGCCTCAGTCACCGTTCACTTTCATTAGATAATTTTCCATAAAATGAAAGTGAACAGTGACCTATCATGCTGTCTAACGTTTTCTTTTGGGTCCACAGGGAAAACGTCACACCGGTTTGGATGACGATTTTGATCGTAATCATCGGCAACACCGATAAAACTGCGTTAGTTTTAATTTAAACAGACATCGTAACTTCGTCGTAAAATGTGGCAGCCATTTTCGCTGAGCGCCATTATCAACGTGGCTCCACTAATTCACAATGACGCGTCGGTAACAATCGATCATTAAAATGTAGGATTTTATAAAAAGCGATATAAAATTAACATGTGCGTCACCACAGTATTATACCAATACATGACGACATTTATTTTTAGACATACAGTAATACTAGTTAACTTTTCAACGACGACATTGCTTCCTCTTTTCTTAAATAATTAATAAAATAAAAAGTTCTATCAATTTATATTATATTTGGGCCTATCTGAGGATAGGCCCAAGGCCTAGCTGAGGATAGGCCTTGGGCCTACACTGCCAGACCACTCCATTGTCTCGCCCAGGAAAGGCCATGTGCCCTACATAATTTCTCATTTTCAGGCCTACATCTGCTAACGAATCCCATTTTTATTACTACATGGCACCAGATACGGAGTTCTCACGTAAAGTATATTACAACAAATCTTTAAAATGTAGGTAATCGGCTTAAAATGAGGAGAAGGGAGCGACCATGTGCCGCATGCACGCGCCGGTCACACGAGGAACTGAACGAGCGCGTGAGACACGTTGCGTCACAAGAACCGGCATTCTAACGGAACGTCGAGTAAACGTTACAAAACCCATTTTAAAAGACTTTCCAACAAACATTACGGATATAACGTTAAAACAAAGTGACTGGTGCTTACACTACCTGGTGAAAAAAACACTTTCCTAAAACATTTCAACGAGGCGGGAACCATAAAGAACGAACGTACCAAACCGGCTGATAATGTTAGCTTTTGAATCGCTGATGAAAGACAAATATTCTATATTTTCAAACAAATCAGGTGAAATCAACGACACTGGCTGAACATTTAAAGTGAACGGCAACCATTTACACAAACGGGGGAAAAGACTCTTCGAGCACGTTATCTTACCTATCTTCATGTTCAGACGACATTATCACAAAGGACTGAGGACTGGCGGAAACGCGCAAATACTTAAACCGTGACGACAACCAGCTCTCATTGATTGGCCATCGTCCCGTTCAGTCAGATTATACACCCGCCCAGCGTGACTTCCCATTGGTTCAGAAACGATCGGTACCGCCCTATTATAAGCGCCTGTTTGAGACGTCACGAAAAATCCTAGCTTGAAGTTAAACCACAACTTTGCCTTTTCTCTAAGAAATTTGACGTTTGGTTTTCCAGAATATACTTTTTTTTAAATGACCTGTTTTAATGAGTAAAATAACTAAATTAATAACAATTAATTTGCAAAGTGTAAACCATTTTTTCATCCCTAAAATTTGAGGTTATTATACATATTTAAATAAAATGTGAAAGTGACTGAAGTAACAATATATGAGCTATGAGGACGTATTTGTTAATTGGATTTGAATAGACTGTAAAAGTACTTTCATTATGTTAATGTGTGTCTTACTAATTTATTTATTTTTGCTTTCGAGCTGTTGCTAACTGTACTGGAATTAAAAAAAGTAAATAAAAAAACCTTGTTCCTATGTCAAATTCTAATTTGCTCACTTCTAGAAAATACAGCCAGAAGTAACTCTTCCCTTATTACCCAAGAGCTGTTTTCCTGTACATAAACGTTGCAAGTGAGTCATTTATGATTCACAGCTTGTGTTGCTAGTGGGTCATTTAATAGTCCATACAAATATGCTTTGAGGAAAAACCAGCTTACTGGTATCATTTCCAGTTTGAATAAGGGTGAACACAGCATAACCTGAGAATACCTCACTGACACGTTGATTCAGTAACACCACTTCATTATAAATCCCGGCCATTTCATAATATCATGTTATCATTAATTGCAACGTGACTCACAGAATAATAAGTGTTCCGATGAATACACAGATCATTATTTTCATAAGATGATTTATTAAAAACAAAACTGCAGACATGATTTGTCACTTGAGTTAGAGCACAGATACCCTCATGCCAACATTTCGGATCAGCAACATCTTTATGCACAGAACAAAAGCAAAATCTGAAACAGAGTGTTCCTTTTAGGCAATATGTCACAAGGGCAAGACAGGCTGTCGACCGTAAATCACCTCAGATCTCTCAGGCAAGATGTTGGGCTCCAGTACGAAACCAAACAAAAAAAGTTATACAAAATAAAAATAAAAGTGAGCGAGGATGAAATATCCTCAGTGTGAAGTCTCTCAGGCCATTTGGACAAATGTATATTTTTCTCCACTGGCTGTGCAGTCTTTAGACAAATATCACAGTGAGAGCTTGCAATAACACAGTTCTTTGTACATAAGTCTCCTCAGTTTGGGCATGTCTTGTTGACTGAAGCTGAAGGGCTGACCCAATGCGAGACACTTGCAATACTAAAGAAGAGGTGGAGAAAATAAAGAGAGAAATAAGAGGTAAACCTTTTGTGTGTAATTGATGAAAAGACATCTCAAACAACATATGTTCTGACAAATGCTTTATGGTTTTTAATAGAGCTTAATGGATTTTACTCTGGATAAACTGCTATAAATGTACAGTACTGAGTCAGTTAATCTGATTCTTATCAACCACCCATAAAACTTCAGAATGAAGTTGGTGTATATATACCTGCAGGACAAATGCACCACAGTCACTGTCATTATTCTGTCTGCCAACATTCTGTAACAAAAAAAAAAGAGAGGCTCTAATAATTGTCAATCAAACAACTGAACAACATTAGACATTACAAAAAAAGTCAAGTAGCAATTTATGGTAACAGTCACTGCAGTGACTGGTCTCACCATTTTAAAAAAACCTTTCCACCCTGTGCAAAAGTCTCTCTTCTCTTTTATCATGGCTTCTGCCTGAAGGTATTTAAAAATATGCTGTGGAGAGAAAAAATGTCACTTAGCTGAGATAAATTACAAACACAAAAACAAAGGTTAAGAATTAATTTTTTATCTAATGTTTTAGACATTACACACAACTTTAAAGAAATTTTATAGCTTTTAAAGAAGTTTTTGACTGTGCATAAAACAATATTTTTTGTAGGGCTTTTACTTTGGGGCAGCGGCGATTAAGGGTTCGCTGAGAATCGAAGTACGTGATGAAGCGCTGTTTAATATCAACCGAGACCAGTGACCAGTGCACTTCTAAATGAATGGGAATCAACAACAGATCCTTCTGGAAGATGTCCACCTGAAACATGTTTGTACTTTTATTAATATCACTGACAGACACTGCCCTGCCCAATTGATAAGGGCATGAATAAACTGATCTTATGACTCCATTAAGTGACTAAAACACAGAGACTATTTAAGAAATTGAGTTTTACATACCCTTGATACAAGGGAGAATTGCCCTCTGCTGAATGGCAGAAGGTTTCTCAAAACCATAAGCATAGATTCCTCGGAGAAGAGCTTCTCGCAGGTTCATATCATCAAAACTATCAACAATCTCCTTCCAGTTGCTCTGTAAAATAAATAAATAAAAAAAAGACTGAGGAAAAACCATGCATGCACATAATATATATAGTGAGAGAGAACTCTGCCATTCCCATGTAATTAATTCCTAACATAAAGAGGGATCAACGCTATACAAGCTTTGACAAGTATCTGTGCCCATACCATGAAACAGTCTTTTTCTCACTGTATTGAGCTGACTGGGATGAATATGGCCTTCATTTGCTCTGCCCCTAACAGATATAGGACTTTGTGTCACTGACAGACACAGCCTTGCCCATTTAATAGGGGACATGCTTATAAAACTTCCTTTTTGGAAAGGTTTCTTACAGTTTGTTACACTTTCCTCTATGGAAAAGCACCAACCTGTACAGTGCTACAACAAGCCTGAATCAGTAATGGTTCTCACCTGTTATCAATACAATTAAAGGTGGTTTAAAAAAAAAAAAAACACCAATGCTTATACTGTATGTGAAATGGCTCTTATGAGACACCAACCTCAATTACGCCATCTGGCTCCATCCCCTCAGGGCCATTGTCTCTGGTTCTGAAACAAAACGTTGTAATTAGTATAGCTTTTATGTAAAACTAATTTCACATTCACAGTTGTGAACTTAAAAAAAAAAAAAACCCAAGAGCACATTTTCACAATACCTTTAAACAGTAGATTGAGTGGATTCCAACCAATATTTGCTACACCCAGTCCCTTTTAGTGCAGGGGAATTGCCTACACATCTATTGTTAAATGTCTAAAAGACCTACTTTAAAAGAGAAGTTTCACGCAAAAACTAAAACTTACTTAAACACGTGACTTTGCTCTATGGAACACAAAAGTATAATGACAGCCTCAGTCACCGTTCACTTTCATTAGATAATTTTCCATAAAATGAAAGTGAACAGTGACCTATCATGCTGTCTAACGTTTTCTTTTGGGTCCACAGGGAAAACGTCACACCGGTTTGGATGACGATTTTGATCGTAATCATCGGCAACACCGATAAAACTGCGTTAGTTTTAATTTAAACAGACATCGTAACTTCGTCGTAAAATGTGGCAGCCATTTTCGCTGAGCGCCATTATCAACGTGGCTCCACTAATTCACAATGACGCGTCGGTAACAATCGATCATTAAAATGTAGGATTTTATAAAAAGCGATATAAAATTAACATGTGCGTCACCACAGTATTATACCAATACATGACGACATTTATTTTTAGACATACAGTAATACTAGTTAACTTTTCAACGACGACATTGCTTCCTCTTTTCTTAAATAATTAATAAAATAAAAAGTTCTATCAATTTATATTATATTTGGGCCTATCTGAGGATAGGCCCAAGGCCTAGCTGAGGATAGGCCTTGGGCCTACACTGCCAGACCACTCCATTGTCTCGCCCAGGAAAGGCCATGTGCCCTACATAATTTCTCATTTTCAGGCCTACATCTGCTAACGAATCCCATTTTTATTACTACATGGCACCAGATACGGAGTTCTCACGTAAAGTATATTACAACAAATCTTTAAAATGTAGGTAATCGGCTTAAAATGAGGAGAAGGGAGCGACCATGTGCCGCATGCACGCGCCGGTCACACGAGGAACTGAACGAGCGCGTGAGACACGTTGCGTCACAAGAACCGGCATTCTAACGGAACGTCGAGTAAACGTTACAAAACCCATTTTAAAAGACTTTCCAACAAACATTACGGATATAACGTTAAAACAAAGTGACTGGTGCTTACACTACCTGGTGAAAAAAACACTTTCCTAAAACATTTCAACGAGGCGGGAACCATAAAGAACGAACGTACCAAACCGGCTGATAATGTTAGCTTTTGAATCGCTGATGAAAGACAAATATTCTATATTTTCAAACAAATCAGGTGAAATCAACGACACTGGCTGAACATTTAAAGTGAACGGCAACCATTTACACAAACGGGGGAAAAGACTCTTCGAGCACGTTATCTTACCTATCTTCATGTTCAGACGACATTATCACAAAGGACTGAGGACTGGCGGAAACGCGCAAATACTTAAACCGTGACGACAACCAGCTCTCATTGATTGGCCATCGTCCCGTTCAGTCAGATTATACACCCGCCCAGCGTGACTTCCCATTGGTTCAGAAACGATCGGTACCGCCCTATTATAAGCGCCTGTTTGAGACGTCACGAAAAATCCTAGCTTGAAGTTAAACCACAACTTTGCCTTTTCTCTAAGAAATTTGACGTTTGGTTTTCCAGAATATACTTTTTTTTAAATGACCTGTTTTAATGAGTAAAATAACTAAATTAATAACAATTAATTTGCAAAGTGTAAACCATTTTTTCATCCCTAAAATTTGAGGTTATTATACATATTTAAATAAAATGTGAAAGTGACTGAAGTAACAATATATGAGCTATGAGGACGTATTTGTTAATTGGATTTGAATAGACTGTAAAAGTACTTTCATTATGTTAATGTGTGTCTTACTAATTTATTTATTTTTGCTTTCGAGCTGTTGCTAACTGTACTGGAATTAAAAAAAGTAAATAAAAAAACCTTGTTCCTATGTCAAATTCTAATTTGCTCACTTCTAGAAAATACAGCCAGAAGTAACTCTTCCCTTATTACCCAAGAGCTGTTTTCCTGTACATAAACGTTGCAAGTGAGTCATTTATGATTCACAGCTTGTGTTGCTAGTGGGTCATTTAATAGTCCATACAAATATGCTTTGAGGAAAAACCAGCTTACTGGTATCATTTCCAGTTTGAATAAGGGTGAACACAGCATAACCTGAGAATACCTCACTGACACGTTGATTCAGTAACACCACTTCATTATAAATCCCGGCCATTTCATAATATCATGTTATCATTAATTGCAACGTGACTCACAGAATAATAAGTGTTCCGATGAATACACAGATCATTATTTTCATAAGATGATTTATTAAAAACAAAACTGCAGACATGATTTGTCACTTGAGTTAGAGCACAGATACCCTCATGCCAACATTTCGGATCAGCAACATCTTTATGCACAGAACAAAAGCAAAATCTGAAACAGAGTGTTCCTTTTAGGCAATATGTCACAAGGGCAAGACAGGCTGTCGACCGTAAATCACCTCAGATCTCTCAGGCAAGATGTTGGGCTCCAGTACGAAACCAAACAAAAAAAGTTATACAAAATAAAAATAAAAGTGAGCGAGGATGAAATATCCTCAGTGTGAAGTCTCTCAGGCCATTTGGACAAATGTATATTTTTCTCCACTGGCTGTGCAGTCTTTAGACAAATATCACAGTGAGAGCTTGCAATAACACAGTTCTTTGTACATAAGTCTCCTCAGTTTGGGCATGTCTTGTTGACTGAAGCTGAAGGGCTGACCCAATGCGAGACACTTGCAATACTAAAGAAGAGGTGGAGAAAATAAAGAGAGAAATAAGAGGTAAACCTTTTGTGTGTAATTGATGAAAAGACATCTCAAACAACATATGTTCTGACAAATGCTTTATGGTTTTTAATAGAGCTTAATGGATTTTACTCTGGATAAACTGCTATAAATGTACAGTACTGAGTCAGTTAATCTGATTCTTATCAACCACCCATAAAACTTCAGAATGAAGTTGGTGTATATATACCTGCAGGACAAATGCACCACAGTCACTGTCATTATTCTGTCTGCCAACATTCTGTAACAAAAAAAAAAGAGAGGCTCTAATAATTGTCAATCAAACAACTGAACAACATTAGACATTACAAAAAAAGTCAAGTAGCAATTTATGGTAACAGTCACTGCAGTGACTGGTCTCACCATTTTAAAAAAACCTTTCCACCCTGTGCAAAAGTCTCTCTTCTCTTTTATCATGGCTTCTGCCTGAAGGTATTTAAAAATATGCTGTGGAGAGAAAAAATGTCACTTAGCTGAGATAAATTACAAACACAAAAACAAAGGTTAAGAATTAATTTTTTATCTAATGTTTTAGACATTACACACAACTTTAAAGAAATTTTATAGCTTTTAAAGAAGTTTTTGACTGTGCATAAAACAATATTTTTTGTAGGGCTTTTACTTTGGGGCAGCGGCGATTAAGGGTTCGCTGAGAATCGAAGTACGTGATGAAGCGCTGTTTAATATCAACCGAGACCAGTGACCAGTGCACTTCTAAATGAATGGGAATCAACAACAGATCCTTCTGGAAGATGTCCACCTGAAACATGTTTGTACTTTTATTAATAAAATCATAGTTCTGCTGATTTGCTTTAAGGATTATTACTAAAGAATGGACCCAAATAAATTAATCATTAATTAGTACATGATTATGTTATGTACATAAGAAGATCATAAACTTCTAAAGTGTGGGGTCAGTAAGATTTTTCTTTTTAAGAAATTACAGATAATGCAGCAAGGTTGCATTCAATTTATCAAAAGTAAAGACATTTATAATGTATTGCAAATAAATGCTGTTCTTATGAATTTTCTTACATTCTTTGTCCACCGTTTCACTCCATCATAACCTTTGGTCCTCAACTTGTCATAAAAGAAACTGTTAAAGAAGTGCACCTAAAATGAAGGAGATGCCATTAGATATAACAGAAAGCACTGAACACAACTGAATACAAATTAACTTTCCCCAACAATCAACAACAACTATAAAACTGACTTACCAACTCACAATAATTTGTGTCTAAAAAAGTTCACTTTATTATATACATTGATTACTGAACAGTCCAGGATACATTTGTATTTCATAACGTTTGTTATTAAGGTTGAACTAGGATCAGGTTAACTAATATGACAGAATAGGAGAATTACACAGGAGAAATGAGAAATAACTAAAGAATAATAATCACCTTTTCAGGCACCGAATCCATCACAAGGTCTCCATACATGTTCATGACCTTAAGAAAGCAGATGTGTGCATAAGAACAATGTGTGCATTAAGCTGGACAGATGAAAAATGAATGGAAAATAGTGCTCTGCATTTATAACTCAAAACTGACCTGGTCATTGAGCCAATTCTGTCCATAGAGGGTGCTGAGATCATCCATTGTGAGAACATGACGCTTGTAATTCACCCGAAACCCTTTCACCATGGCAGTCCCTGGTGATCTCTGGTAGGACTGAATTAAATGTTGCACCATGACTTTCCTGTGGGCACATGGCAAAGAAAAAAAAAAAAACTTTAGTTCCTTCCAAAGATGCATATGGTACACAATAAATGCACAAAGACAAACAACTGAAAGAAAGAGAGTGTATTTGAGGTTGTGCATGTGTGAGACCTGTGTGGCTGAGTGAAGTCCTCATTGAAGACGCCCTGCAATTCCTCAACAATATCATCTGAATGTACAGGAATCAGACTTCCATACTTTTGAAGGTACTTGTCAAGAAGACCTGAAAAATAAATAAATGCATGCATAAGGAACCACAGAGTTTTGAACATGTTTTCCATTTAAACACCAAATTAGGTGAGAAATTTCATTTGTCTACTTAAAAAGGCAGTCTGGATGATTCAGAAATAAAATAAAACAAAAAAAAAATTGTCTTAATGCCAGTTTTATGCCAATAGCTTGAGTATAACATCCACTTTAAACTGCAATCTTGGCGTAAAGTCCTATATTTTCCAAATATTAATCACTGGACATACTTCCATATCATAACCAAAAGAGATTGGATGTATGTTTCTACAGCTTTTAGAGAACAACAGTTCTACCTTGGACATAGGACCTGTGCTCCTCTGTAAGGGTCATCGCCATCCTCTGAGTGGTGGGCTTCAGGGGCATAGAAAGATATTCCTGACCACCACTGACTGTTGAATTAGACTGAGAAACCCCATGATAACCATTGAAAACAGAGAAATTGTTTTCTGTGGAGAGAAAACAAACATATAATATATTGCAGTTCTGACTATAATTCTACTTACTCTTAATCAGTAGATTTCAACAGTGTGAGGGACCCCCTCCGAAAATAATTAATTTCTATTATGTTACATTATTGCCTTTTTATTTCTACTCACTATAGTACTGTACTGATGCATTTAAAATATAATTCATATTATTTTAATCAATCAATCAGTCATTCATTTATTTAAATCAAAGCATTCCCTTGCGGCCCCATTCCCCAGATTGAAAACCTCTGCTCTAAATAACGAGAAAAGAAAGTCTCACCTGTTTCTCTTTCACTTGTCTCCAAACCTGTTTGTGATGAGCCCATGGTGTCATATCCCTGCTCATACCGTCTCTTGCTGGCATAAAGGCTATACTGGCGCCACCTCCTTGCCCGTCGATACCCTAAGGTGCTGGCCCACTGGGCCCGCTGTCTCCACGTTTTCCAATTCTGCACAAGCCGGTTGCGTATCCTTGCACTAGACCGCAGTCTTCGCCATCGCTTCAGCCTTTGCTGTCTAAGTCCACGAAGCCGAATCCAGAAAGGCTTCTCAGGAAAGTCTCTGGCTTGGAATTTGGCCTCCCCTTCATGCAAGGACACCTGCTGCCGATAATTATTAGCGAGCATGGCTTGCGGTTGTGATTCAAATGGCATTTGCCAGTCTTCCACTTCATCTTTCTCCTCCCATGGAACACATTCTGAATCGATGTCTTCCTCATCTCGTTCTTCTTCTTCCATATCTTCTTCATCCTCATCAAAGCCAGCTTCTTCATCATCCTCTACCGGTTCAATGTACTCTCCAGTCCAGACTTGTTCCTTGTGACCTAGTTTGAGGTGAATGGGGCTGGTAGCATTAGGAGGGGAGTTTGGATCCATTAGAACACCTCCCATGTCCCCAACACTGCTGGCTTTCTGGCTCACAGTCAAGGAGAGTTCACCTTGCCAGCGGTTCTGGGCCAGGCTTCCACCGCTGTCTCTCATAGTCCATAGACCTGCTATCTGCGCCAGCTCGCCGCCTGCAAGGGTGAGAATTAGGGTCATTTCAGTGCCTTGAATTTTGTTTAAGGTGCAGGCAGGTAATTTGCACAGTACAGATGTGTTACTTGTTACTTATAAGACCAGTAATCAAGTCAGTTATATATGGTGACTCGCAAAGTGAAGCAGATGTTAGCTACCATACATATATCTACTTTTGACATTTTAAATACATACAATAGCATATTTTATATACGGTTCTCATTTACTCTCATTTAAACGCATCGAATACTGGAGCAGAACAATTTACACAGAAAGCAGGTATTAGCGTTATTAGACCGAATGCAATTGTCTGTGCTCGTTTAACCAAGCACGATTCATGACATTTGCAGATATATTCATGTTCAGTATATTCAGATATATCCATGGGCAATTGTATAATCAACGACTAAATGAACGGAGAACATGTCTCATGCAGCTTCATATCCACCAAGCCGTTCAAAAGCCATTTCATTTCTTGAAACAACTCGTGTTTAGTGCGTTTGGCAATGACGGTAGACGTTATAATTCACGGTTCCTTTGGTATTTTTCGCTTGTTGGCATGTGCAAATTTGCTGACTAGCTTTCGAGCTAACAGCTGCCTACAGTCTATTCAATTGTGCTCACATATCACTCACCTTTTACGTGCAGTTTTACACCAATGTAAGATAACAGCACACACAGCAGCTTCGCCTTTATTTTCCACAAATTTGGGGCAGATAAACCAAATTGAGCATAATGAAGGTTTCCACCTCAATCAATGAATATAGTCGCGTTCTTTGCACGAAAGCGTAAACAGCAACGCCGCGCGAAACTGATGACATCTTCTTCTTCTTCTTCTTCTGTGGATTTATTGGCGGGTCGCATATCAGCTTTTAAGGTGCATACCGCCACCTCCTGTGCTGGAGTGTGAAGTGATTTCAGTCTAGTTATATATTATGAATCCTATATGCTATTCTTAAGTCCACTATTCCTAATGAATTTTAAAATTGTCTTCATTATTTTACCACATCCTTGTTTTGTGTTTAATATGTTGCAGATTGAAAATTCATTACATCCTAAATTCTGTAATTCTCTTTGTAGTTCATTCCTTTCCTGTTCATACCTAGGACAGAGTAACAACACATGATCAACTGTTTCCTTTACTTGGCATGTTTCACATAATCCAGTACTGTGTTTCCCTATTATATGAAGTGTAGAATTAAGTTTTGTATGACCCATCCTTAGTCTTGTTAAAATGACCTGATCTTCTCTTCTTAAGTTCAGTATAATTTTGCTTTGACTTACCCTGTTTTGTATATTATAAAAATGTCTTCCTGTTTTACAGTCATTCCAATTCCCTTGCCATTTCCAATTGCAAGCTTCTTTAATTATACTTTTCCCCTCCATCCTGCTTAGTGAAACTGAAATAGTAGGAGTATTCAGATTAAGTGACTCTTTAGCCATTTTATCAGCTTTTTCATTTCCTGGTATGTCAACATGCGCTGGAACCCAAACAAAATTAACTATCATTCCAGCATTTCTTAATCTATACAATATATTAATTATTTCTATAAAGATATCATATCTAACAGTTTGAAAAGTTTGAAGACTGGTAAGGTAAATCACTACCTTATTTGGCATCACTTCTTTTACCCAACTAAGTGCCATTTGAATTGCCACCATTTCGGCTGTGTATACTGATGTCCCATCCGTTAACCTTCCATATTTTCCGATTTTAAATTCTGGAACATAGAATGCAGATCCAGTACGACCTATTTCTGGGTTTCTTGAGCCATCAGTGTATATTGGCAGAAATGCATAATAAACTGTTCTGATATATTCTGTTGAATGGGTTTTGATATCAATGTCAATCTGTCCTTTTTGAATATATTCATGAATTTGAAAATCAACTTTAGGTTGACTGAAAAACCAAGGAGGTATTGGGGAAATTGTAACTGTTGGTGAAAACGTAATATTATTTGGTGACATTTTTGCAGCCCAATCCTTTACTTCCCATGCAAACCCTGTTCCTGTTAAGTTCATTGTCTCCCAACTCCCCTCTAATATTGATTTTGTAGGATGATCTGAATTATGCCCTTGCAAATTAAGCAACAAAGTAACAGATCATTTTTTTACGTCTTATTTCTAATGGGGACTCTCCTGTTTCAACTTGCATTGCTGAGATTGGAGTTGTTTTAGCGTTGCACATCTCTCCAGAGACGGTGAGTCTTGTGTCCAAAAAAGGTACGAGAGATCAGAAAAAAAAATGTATGCAATACAGTAAAGGAAGAACAGATTCGGACAGACAGGTCATTTTGCGAAAGATTATACCATCATTCAGAATACTACTTAATGAAAATTCTTTAACTCCTAAGGATTGCAATTCATCTCTAAGTCCATCCCTTTCTCTTCCATATGCTGTACATATCATCATAACGTGTTCCACTGATTCCTCTGTTAAACAAACATCACATAGACCAGTATTATGTTTCCCTATAATGTATAGTGTTTGATTAAGATTTGAGTGTCCTGTTCGTATACGTGTTAAAATGACTTGTTCCCTTCTACTTATGTTATGAATGATTTTTCTTCTTTTTATACTCCTTTGTCCTTTGTACTTTGTGATAATGCCTACCTGTTTGACATGAGTCCCAGTATATCTGCCATACAATATTGCATGCATTTAATATGAACTGTTTTCCTTCTATTCTGCTGAGTGCAATATTTATACTGGGATCATCCATATTTAAGGATTCTTTAGCCATTTTATCTACCTCTTCATTACCTTGAATTCCCACATGTGCAGGTACCCATATAAACCGAGTAATTATCCCTATCTGTTTAATACTATATAGTGTAATCATGATTTCTGTTAAAATGTCTTTTCTATTTGATTGCCATGATTGTAAACTCATAAGAGCTGCCATTGAGTCAGAGCATATTATTACTTTATCCGGTCTTACTTCATATACCCACTCTAATGCCATAAGGATAGCTACCATCTCTGCTGTATATACAGAAGTACCATCCGTAATTCTTCCAGCCTTCCTAACCTGAAATTCTGGAATGAAAAATGCAGCACATGTCCTTCCAGTTTCTATGTTCTTTGATCCATCTGTGTAAATTTGAAGAAATGAATAATGCAAACTTTTTATATATTCTTTAACATACGCTTTTAAATGAAACCCCTCCCCCATTCCCTTAATTTCTTTATGTACGTTTAAGTCAACTTCAGG
>NW_015505189.1:2465180-2498160 GCF_001515645.1 Sinocyclocheilus grahami | reverse complement strand
GCTTTGACTTACCCTGTTTTGTATATTATAAAAATGTCTTCCTGTTTTACAGTCATTCCAATTCCCTTGCCATTTCCAATTGCAAGCTTCTTTAATTATACTTTTCCCCTCCATCCTGCTTAGTGAAACTGAAATAGTAGGAGTATTCAGATTAAGTGACTCTTTAGCCATTTTATCAGCTTTTTCATTTCCTGGTATATCAACATGCGCTGGAACCCAAACAAAATTAACTATTATTCCAGCATTTCTTAATCTATACAATATATTCATTATTTCTATAAAGATATCATTCATATCTAACAGTTTGAAAAGTTTGAAGACTGGTAAGGTAAATCACTACCTTATTTGGCATCACTTCTTTTACCCAACTAAGTGCCATTTGAATTGCCACCATTTCGGCTGTGTATACTGATGTCCCATCCGTTAACCTTCCATATTTTCCGATTTTAAATTCTGGAACATAGAATGCAGATCCAGTACGACCTATTTCTGGGTTTCTTGAGCCATCAGTGTATATTGGCAGAAATGCATAATAAACTGTTCTGATATATTCTGTTGAATGGGTTTTGATATCAATGTCAATCTGTCCTTTTTGAATATATTCATGAATTTGAAAATCAACTTTAGGTTGACTGAAAAACCAAGGAGGTATTGGGGAAATTGTAACTGTTGGTGAAAACGTAATATTATTTGGTGACATTTTTGCAGCCCAATCCTTTACTTCCCATGCAAACCCTGTTCCTGTTAAGTTCATTGTCTCCCAACTCCCCTCTAATATTGATTTTGTAGGATGATCTGAATTATGCCCTTGCAAATTAAGCAACAGATAATTTTTTACGTCTTATTTCTAATGGGGACTCTCCTGTTTCAACTTGCATTGCTGAGATTGGAGTTGTTTTAATTGCACCTGTAATACATCTCAAAGCTCGTGCTTGAATAAGATCTAACTTTTTAAGCATATTGATTGAGGCAGATCCATATATAATACACCCATAATCTAAAACAGATCGTAGAAGTGCACAGTATAAGGTGATCATTGATTGTTTATTTGCCCCCCATAACTGAGGACATCATTGGCCTCGTTGCAGCTGACGGTGATGTGTGTCTTCTTCTTCTTTTGGTTTTATGACGGGTTGCGAACCAACTTCATAGGTGCATACCGCCACCTACTGTGATGGAGTGTGAAGAGAATGTACCATTTCTCACCTAAATCTTAAATTCTGTTCATTATTCCACAATTCTTGAGAAATCTCATGATTGCACTTATTTGTTTTCCTGCATTTGGACCATCATTCAGAATACTACTTAATGAAAATTCTTTAACTCCTAAGGATTGTAATTCATCTTTAAGTCTTTCTCTTCCATATGCTGTACATATCATCATAACGTGTTCCACTGATTCCTCTGTTAAACAAACATCACATAGACCAGTATTATGTTTCCCTATAGTGTATAGTGTTTGGTTAAGATTTGAGTGTCCTGTTCATATACGTGTTAAAATGACTTGTTCCCTTTTACTTATGTTATGAATGATTTTTCTTCTTTTTATACTCCTTTGTACTTTGTGATAATGCCTACCTGTTTGACATGAGTCCCAGTATATCTGCCATACAATATTGCATGCATTTAATATGAACTGTTTCCCTTCTATTCTGCTGAGTGCAATATTTATACTTGGATCATCCATATTTAAGGATTCTTTAGCCATTTTATCTACCTCTTCATTACCTTGAATTCCCACATGTGCAGGTACCCATATAAACCGAGTAATTATCCCTATCTGTTTAATACTATATAGTGTAATCATGATTTCTGTTAAAATGTCTTTTCTATTGGATTGCCATGATTGTAAACTCATAAGAGCTGCCATTGAGTCAGAGCATATTATTACTGTATCCGGTCTTACTTCATATACCCACTCTAATGCCATAAGGATAGCTACCATCTCTGCTGTATATACAGAAGTACCATCTGTAATTCTTCCAGCCTTCCTAACCTGAAATTCTGGAATGAAAAATGCAGCACATGTCCTTCCAGTTTCTATGTTCTTTGATCCATCTGTGTAAATTTGGAGAAATGAATAATGCATACTTTTTTATATATTTGTGATGTGTCTTCTTCTTCTTCTTGTTTTATGGCGAATAACTCTTATTTTCAAATAAAATTACTGTTCACTGAAAAAAAAATATTTGGTCGATGGCATAAATATATAGTGCTTAATAAGCATGTTCCCATGCAATGCAGCTAGTTTAATTCACTTTATTTTTATTATTATTTTTTTTTATTATTATTATTTTTTTAAGTTAACAGTCAATAGTTATTTATGATATGTACAGTATCGTAAATAGATAACCAGGAAGTTAGTTGTTAATAAAAGTTATTTTTCCCCCAAAGGGTAATTTTTATAGGTTGACTAAGGGTAATCTAATACATGATTTCACGTGATCATTTGCATATGTGTGCGTGTGTCTTTGTGAGAAGAAGAAAGTCCATAAATATCCAGTCAAACTGGAAAGACAGGATCAGAAAGGCATGACTGAAAGGGGCACTGGGGAAAATAGTCTGTTTTCAAGTGCTTCTAATGAAGCAGGGCTTTATGTAATTTGTGAGAGTTCCTTCATACTGAGTGTACTAATAGCCAACAATATTTACAATTTTTTTATCTTTTCACGCCCATTTATTGTCATTTGTCACAATTGTTGACGTCCTTTATTTCAACACTTCCGAATATTCAAAACCAATAGCAAGAAAATAAGCCCATGTTTCCTGTCAAGCTAAACAACACATGGTTGTTGTGGAATATTACCTTTAACCTATATCACTCCATGCACCACGTTTAAAATATAATCATTTATTTAGTCAAATGTATTAAAAAAAAAAGGAAATTGGAAAACCATGATATTGTCCACTTAGATAATAATTTAATTAAAATGCCAGTTGCAGATACAAATAGACAGTGTTTTGGATTATTCATTATACAGAGTAGGAATTAATAAAATAGTTTATGTTTATGATGGGGAATAGGCCTACAAATAACAATGTGGTTTTCAAGTATAGGGATCTATAGCTTTTTGAGCCCAGCATGGTAAACAATAGGGGGAAAGAAAGAAGATAGCCTAAACATCAAAATCCACATGACTGTCAAATTTGGGGAGGAAAAACAACAGTATGATGTAATAAAGGGCATAAATCCAGGGGAAATGTTGGTGTTAAGGGTGGAGGACGTGAGGAGGCGGAGTGAGGAAGAACTTAGACAGATTGCTTTGGAATCGCAGAGAGACGTCAGATGCAGTCTATAAAACACCTGTCTTTAGGCTACTTTAAAAACTACTCATAACCCACAGATTAATGATAGACGGACTATTTAAACTAGCTTCTATATTCTAGCACGGCGGATTATAATAAACATGCGTGAAACTCACTGAAAATGAACGATTCATAATGGACAGTTTATACCTGGAGTGCAGTTGACTTGCGAGCTGAAGAAAGTGATTCGACTGCGGAAGAAAAAAAACGTCGAGCGTTTATTTGTAAGTATAAGCTTTTGTTTACTGCTATTAGCATCCTTATTCTGCAAAGAAAAGTTAATGATGTATGGGGAAAAAAAGCAATATATTAATTAAAAGTGAATGAGAGTCTAAACAAAAGGGATGGTTGGTCAAAAGTAACGATTTACCATAGAATTGTTTTTAAGAGCGTCATTTCCGCTTTGGTGTTATTATTATGCTTTAAAAACACTCACCTGGGCCCAGGTATCTAAGTCGTTCTTATCTGCTTTCATGGTTGATTTATAGCACAAGGTGAAACCAACAGTATGTAAGTTTGCTTTCAAAAACTGCATTAAAGACTTTGCTTTGTGTTAGTGTATATAATAATTGCTCTATATTCCAGTATATACGGACTACAATTTTACGCAGTTTTTTTCCTACTGTATCTGAGTATCTGTGGGTAGTTTCAGTTTCAATGTAGGCCTTTTTCATATCTGTTGAAATGACTGTTTTTCATATGACGCTGAAATGAAGTTTTGTAAAATGTTTCCTCTCCTTATTGAAAAATGTATTATTAATGAGGGACCATAGGCCTACTGTTATTTGCTGCTACGAAAAAAATGAATGACAAATATAGTATTTAACATTTTTTCCCCTACACTCATTCTGAATATTAAGTGGGCAGGCAGCATTTTATACACTTAACAAATATCTCAAATAACGTTGATATAATAATTAGTACTGTGCCGTTAATTAGGAAATTAGTATGTAATAATGACCTGCATATTGTTTGTGACTAACTACCAGGTCATAGGTCAACTGCATATGTTTGACACATTTCTAAAGTTAATCGTACATGAAGGACTAAAGTCACGCCTTTTGACAAAACATGACAAACAGAAGCTGCCATTTGGGTGTACACTCATTTATAACTCTTTGTAAAAGTCCACTGTTTTCTGCTTTTAAGACTTTCAAAAGGTTTGAAACGTATTTGATTACAGTAATGCTGTAGAAACTGTTTGATACATCAGTTCACACCCAGTTTCAGAGGAAACTGTATCAAATGTTAACAGAAGCATGGCTTTATCAAACAAGCCAGCTTGAGGAAAGCCAGCCTGAAAGTTGCAACCTGTTAGAGCTGAAAATGACCGGCTCTAAAATCTTTCACTCTCTTCTGGAGATATTTTTTGACTAAAATAAAACATTTGCTCATGCTCCGATTAACAACAATAATCCTGTAGTTATTACAAATGTAAGATCTGGTCTAGAATATACCTAGTCAACTAAACTTTAGAGCCTCGAGTTTCACACAGAGTTTACTTTTTGTCATTCAGGGTGTGGACTTTGGGTGTGTAGTCTTGGAGAATCTTACTTTGATACTCTTAGGTTTCCTGCTCAGACAAGCCCCATAGTTTTAGAGCGGTCTGTTCTGAGGCATACTGGCTGATTATTCACTAAAAGGTCATGTGTCTGAGTTGGTCTTTATGTTGTCATGGTTCTGTAAACACAAGAGTGCAGAGAGTTTCTAGTTGTCTCTTTGAACACATGCTGATAGGAATGGGAGGTTCACGGACTTGTGAAAGCAATGACACAGTGCTTTGCTGGCAAAAAATCTATTCTGTGCTGCACATAACTTCCAAATCTTGCTTTACATACTTGTGTATACAGTATGCAACTGTTAAAAGGGGATTTCCTTGCCAATACAAACAAGTTAGAATACTTCAGAGAGGTATTCAGTGGTCATTCATAGCATAATTGCTTTATGAGTTTAATCGTGCTGAGCAGGTGGTAAATCATTCTCTTTTAATCAAATGCCTGAAGTGGCTGGCCACATACCTCTCTCCTCATTGGCATCTACTGAAAAAAGTGGTTTGTTTGGTTTATAAACTCCCCTGCTTCCTTGAGTTTTAGACTGTTTGTTAGCATATATTAATTTCTGCATTTCTTTTTACCTGTAGTAAAACATTACATGAAACTTATAAACATGTATATATTTTTATGTAGTTGGTAATATATGTGCAGTTGAAAATGATCTCTAACAGTTAAACTGGCAATTAAAAAAAATTAATTATGTGCACCACCCCTGTAACTCTAAACTGAATAAAGTAAAAAAGTAAGTATTTTGAGTACCATGCACTTTAAGAGGGCTTTCTTAACACAGCTCAGGTCTCTTGTTTGTTTAATTTCTCATTGCTTGCAGCAAATTCCCAACATGCATCCATAGCAACCCAGTGAGGCTTCAAATTGTAAGGAAACAGCCATGTAGTGTCTATTCAGAAAAGACACACTAATCTAGGTGTACTCTAGGTAGTTCCTATGGAATCAAAATTAAAAATGACCATATAGGAAAAACAATGAATGTCTCAGATTGCTCAGATTTATTTTACGTTATTTTCTGATCTCATTTCATTGCTCTGTTGGTGTTTCAGAGTTGCTGTGTGACAGTCTAATAATGATGGATCATGACACTCAGTGGCTGTACCAGCTCCTTGCTGGTGTGCAGCTAGAGAGATTCTACCTAAGGATGCGAGATGGACTCAATGTGACACGTATTGAGCACCTGAACTACGTTAAAGAAGCAGATCTTGAACAGATTGGCATTAGTAAACCAGGTTTGTCTAGTAAAGCAGTTTGTTATTTGAAGATCGTTATTTTGTTTGATTTTCTTTGTGTACTTAAAGACTCTACAATGGTGAATATAATCATTTAGTGCTTTCAATATGGTTTGTGTATCAGTGGGTCTTTGTATTTATTGCTGTTTTCTGGTGATTTTTCTCTGTCAATAGGACAGCGACGATTATGGGAAGCCGTCAGATGTTACAAAACCAACATGCCACCACGATCGTGGATGATTAAGGTATTTCACATCATTACATACCCCCTCTTTTTATTCATTCACTTAGCCTACCTGTGATCATCACTGTCTATTTTCTACTAGGCCTTCAATGGTCGCACCCCAGAGGGAAGTGAGCAGTTTAATGGTGTTGGGTCAGGCCAGGGGCCAGAACCAGGGTGTGCACTCCCCTGTCTTATCCAGGACAGTGAACTGATCTTTGGGGACAGGCTAGGCTCAGGTTCCTTTGGGGTAGTTAGGAAAGCAGAATGGCAAACACCGACTGGACGAGTGGTGAGTGCTTTAAACCAAATATAAGTATGTTTTCTTTTTTTCTATCTAGAAGCTTAAACACATAGAAATAAATGCTACACTAACAGTCTTGTTTTCCTATTTTAAGTTACCTGTAGCAGTGAAAACCTTGAGGGGTGGCGCATCCAGATATGGAGAAGTGGTGACCGAATTCCTCCAGGAAGTTACGACCATGCAGTCTCTGGACCACCCCAACATTATACATCTGTATGGTGTTGTCCTTACTCATCCTCTTAAAATGGTAATTTTAACTTTTTATGTAAGATCATATTCTGTATTAATAATCGATTCTTTGGATTTTTTATGCATATAAATGACTTATTCCCTTTTCATATTTATTTTATTGTTCATTGAAGGAGTACACCACTAACGAAAATACTTTTTAAACAAAGCAGAATTAACCGTTGCGTGATCCTCAATGAATCAGTGTTTTTTAGCAAATCTGTTGAATGAATTATTCAATGACTCGCTTATAAAGACTTGTTTAGTTCCTGAATAAATAATGTTTTTGAACAAATCGATTTATTCAGTGATTCACTAATTCACTTATAAAGAAAACTTGTGCAAGTGTAACTTGCAAAAACTGCAAAAGTAACTTGCAGAAAGTTCAAAACAAAAAGCATTTTATATTAGTCTGAAGTATAAGACCTTGGTGCATACAATACATTTGCAATAATTTGAAGTTTTCCTTATTTATTTTTGGAATGAAATAAAACTGTATTAGCATGTTGTTGTTTAAAGATGTACACTACCGTTCAAAAGTTTGGGGTGAGTAAGGTCTTTATTTTAAAATAGATTAATTTTATTCAGCAGGGATGCATTAAATTGATTAAAAGTGACAGTAAAGACACTTATAATGTTACAAAAGACTTCTAATTCAAATAAATACTAAATAAATATTTATTTTTTTTAAAAGTAAAAGTGTTAACTTTCTAACATTTGAACTAAATTGCAATAATATTTCACAATATTACTATTTTACTGTATTTTTAATCACATAAATGCAACTTTGGTGAGTATAAGAGTTAAAAACCTTGGTAAAAATCTTACTGACCCCAAACTTTTGAACAGTAGTGTTGCTGGTTATGTTGTTGCAGTGCTGGTTATGGTAAGATGAATGACATAATTAAACTTCCTTTTTTATTAGGTAACGGAGCTGGCTCCCGTTGGCTCTTTATATGACACTCTGCGTCTACGGCAGGGAGATTATCCTCTTTCACGGCTCTGGCTCTTCAGCACACAGATTACTGCAGGTATGGAGTACCTAGAATCCAGACGCTTCATCCACAGAGACCTCGCTACCCGGAATGTGCTCTTGGCTGCTAGAGAGCTAGTGAAGATCGGAGACTTTGGACTAATGAGAGGCTTGGATCAGGACAGGGACCACTATATCATGACGGCACACAAGCGCATTCCCTTTGCATGGTAAGAAAGCTGGATTAAAGAACCAGAAAGAGCTATTTCAGAATTCTGAATACAATTCCATAAATCAAAGTATAAGTAGAAACAATAATCTTAATGAAGAAAGGTTGTCACTATTACCTGTTTGCTAGGTCAAGGATAGTAATTCCACCCTCTGTCTTGCTTTCTATAGGTGTGCTCCTGAGAGTTTGCGTGTAGGTACTTTCTCTCATGCTTCAGATGTCTGGATGTTTGGTGTCACATTGTGGGAAATGTTCACGTACTGTGAGGAGCCCTGGTTGGGGCTGTCTGGCAGACAGGTATATATGCTGGTTTGATGCAATACAATTGTGAAAAATGCTATGCTCTGTTTATGAACTATAGCTGTAATAAGCTCTATTTCATTTGATGACTAAGTGACATTTTGTGCTTTGTATAGATTTTATATCGTGTTGAGCGGGAAGGCGAGCGGTTGGAAAGGCCTCCAGACTGTCCGCAGGAGTTATATTCTGTGATGCGTAAATGTTGGGCTTGCAGTCCTGCTGAACGACCGACCTTCTCACAGCTCACCACCATGGTAGCAGAGGTCAGTTTTAAAGCTCTGCCTCTTATTAATCTCATTAATATTCACATTGGAGTAATGGCTGCTGAAAACTCAGCTTTGCCAAAGCAAAAATAAATTAAAATTTTCATTGTAATATTTCATAAAATGAGACAAAACCAATAAAACCCATTATAAGCGAGGCATTTGTTGCTTCCAGTGGGGACATAATTAAGGATTATAATGACTCATAATGTCTTTTTACGCGCTGCGTTGCATCGAGCCGCGTAAACATAAAACCATGTCTGCATTTGTGATCGGAGAAATGACAAACAACAAGCACTACTCTACACTTCTCAAAACTCGCATTTGAATCATCAGTGGCAAATTTTTTAAATATGAAATGTACTTGCAGTCTGTGAGTCAGAATAGCCAGCATTGTAGTCTACTCTACCAGGATCAGGAAACCGTCCTCCATAAAATGTGCTGCACACATCTGAATATTTGGGTTGAACTGTTCTGGAACAGTGTTGTAAATACAACTTAACCACTGATATCTAGTCGCGTCCTCTTTTGGAAGGCCAAACAAAGTATTTTCGCTTTCGCAAACAAAACACACAGCGTCTTCACAACATGGTGGCGGCGGTGGCAGCAACAATAAAGTTACGCCTTCTTTCTTTGCGTAAACATTTAGGCGGCGTTATGCAAATCGTCGCACATCGTGACGTAGACATGTGGGAGCGTCTTTAAATGGTGGCGTTTTAGGAGGGCGTGGACCAGTCTTAACTTTTGTAAATAATATATTTTTGGGTTTGAGACTTTAGTCTTTGCAACTTATCTATTCACGAACAGCTTGTAACACTCCAAAGAGAAAGGAAAACTTGAAATCGCATCATATGACCCCTTTAATTGTGTACATGTACTAAAATTAATGAATGATAACATTAAATGTATTTTCTCTCACAGTTCTCTCTTTTTAATATATTTTTCAGGCACAGCCTATGGAGGTTCGTGCAATGAAAGACTTCACAGAACCCAGAAAACTCTCTCTACAGGCGAATGATCTAGTGACTGTAATAGATCATGGGTAAGACAGGGGTTTGAGGGCAATCTATATAAAATAATAAAAAAACTTTTATTTTTCTTTCTTCTAGTTCTCTTTATTTTTGCTTATTTTTTAAATTGACTAACTTATTAAATTTCTATATTGTCTGTTTCCTTACCTTATACCATTGGCATTGTTAAAAGTTGTTAACAGTCCTGCAAATAAATCTTTGTTGACTCTGACTCTGATAAAGGTTGTGGGTAATTGTTAACCCGTCTCCCCTCCCTTTGACTTCGTAGCATTAAATTCATAGCTCAACCTTTAATTTCAATCAATTTAGTGTTTTTTTCATATGCTCACGCAAACCACACTTAAAAATTAAATAACAGATTCAGAATGACTAGGTACAAATGACATTGCCCAGTTTTATGTAAATATAAATGACATTTTATAGAATTAAAATAATTAGCATGTGCAATATGCAATAGCAGATTGAATGCAATATTTAACAATAGACTGAATTTTGGAGCACAAATTAAGAGCACATATATTAAAACTGACCAAGATTTGTCAAAAAAGAAAGGTGCTGTAGATTATCCATCTAAATTTATTTGTAAACTACAAGTAGAGATGCAAAATGGGGCTTTGTGGGGATCCTCAGAAACTATAAAAATAACTTCCCTTTGATATCTGTATTTTTTATGCTCTTCTGTTGTGTTGTAGGCTGGAAATATCTGAGTGGAAGGGCCAAAACCAGAGAACTCTAAGTGTTGGCTGGTTTCCCCCTGCATTGGCTGCCCCCGCTCTCACAGCAGCAGTTCCTGCGTCTGGTCCGACTCTGATCTCTTCTCCTGTTAAAGGTAGTCTACAGCACTCTGGCCATGGAGACACTGACCCAGCACGCAGATGGGGCAACCCAGAACGAATATATGAGTGAGTGACATTTTAATTAAAGATATAAACTAAAAGGTTTGAATTAACTTAAAAGTTGGATGTCACTATAATCTAACCGTTTGTGACTTTTGCCATTTTTTCTTGTGTACTTTTCAGCAAACGTTGGAGGATTCCATTAGCAAGAGAGAAGGAAGGCTCCAATCTCAAGAAAATGGCAGGTTAGAACTTAAAATATACTGTAACAAACTTCACACATTATCATTAGAGTATTATTCAAGGCCTGAATTTACTGTAAAAGAGGTTATTGTCTTGTACACATACACTAAGAGTGTATGTGTTCAAAAGTTAAGAGGTCAGCAAGATTTCTTTGAAAGAAATTGTTCTTTTATTCATAAAGGATGCATTAAATTGATCAAAATTGACTGTAAAGACTTTTACATTGTTACAGAAGATTTCTGTTACAAATAAATGCTGTTTTGAAACTTTCTATACATCAAAGAATCCTGAATCCTAATAGAAACGCTCCAGTTACTAATATAACTTCAGTTCCCTGAGATAAGGGAACGAGAGTTGCGTTATACGCTACGGGGAAACTCCTGTTTACTCTGAATACTGAAGTCTGATTTGTTAACGTTCATGTAGCTGCACGAACAAATGGTGCTTCAGCCCACCAAAAGGGGTAGTGCTGACTGCTATATAAGTCGGTTCCGAGCGCCATTTTGTCCGAATCTTTTGACTAATAGCGGCAGTCATCGACTCGCATGTGCCTTATAGCACAGCAACGTAGTGTTGCCACGGTACCACAATTTCAGTATTCGGTACCAATACCAGTGAAAATCCACGGTTCTCGTTACCAGTTTCGGTATAAAAGCAAAAAAATTTGACTATACTGTCATTTAATCCAAACTGTGTACATATTTAATTTTAAAGGGCTTTTGAAAACCTAGAGTTATTCAGCCAAGAATAACAACTAAGTTAGCTAAAAAAATAAATGAAAAAAAGCCCAGAACTGCTTTTCTGACTGATATGACAAAAACAATGTTAACAATTTGTACATTCTCTAACACACATATTTTAGATTCACAATTCATTTAAACGGCTCTGGTGTGTAAAAACAGTAAATATCATCATGTCCTCCTGTTTTTTTTTTACCCTAATAAAAGTTATAGCAGCATTACATAGTTAATAAAGAAACTTCATTCTAATGCTCATTATATTAGCGTTAGCAACACTTATGATTAACTACTCTAATAACGTTCATTTCAATCCGACATTCAAATTAAAATATTGAATAATATTCATAACAGAAGCGGAGTTTCCCACAGACTTGCACTCTATTTGTGGCAGCACATATATGCAAATTCATTCTCTGCCAGCAGGAGGTACTTGTAAAGCAGGAGAGAGGTTTCCTCAGTAACGGCTGTACACAAGGCAGCGCTCAGCTGAGCTCACAAACGCTGCTCAGGCATTACAGGCAAGATGAAATGAAAATGACATCCATAATTTTCTGAAGACAGTCGGTTTCCTTCAGAAATACAGTGATATAAAAACACCCACACCGGGTTTCGACTTTGACACGTGTAGTGCTCATGTTTATTCAACGAAGTCAATGCCTTTTGGAAAATCTATTTGTGGCGGTCAGTTCTGATATTGTGGCGTGCAGCCACAAATAAATCAATGTATGGGAAACACTGATCTAAATATTAAAATGAAACTTACCTGCTTGAACTCTTTCATTTGATCTGGGTGTCTTTAAAGTGTTTTGTTAGTTTGGTGTGTTTCCTCCTTTTGATGTCGCCACGTCTCAGTGCTTTTATGAAGAGAGCGCATCTGCGCACCTTTCGGATGGCGCATCAAGAACCGGGTTGATTGGGTACTCGGTACCACCGGTACTTAAAAAAAACCTGGTACCGTAACATTTAAATTTTTTTAGTACCGACTTGGTACCGAAGTACCGGGACTTTTGACAACACTTCAGCAACATATGCAACTCGGGAAACCGAGGTTACGTTAGTAAACGGAGCATTCCCTATTGAACGTCTCGCCCAATGCGTTATAAGCTATGGGGAACGTATTAGCAAGTGCAGAAGGAAGCCGCTCTGCCAGCCCAGCCCCGGAGTGCCTGCAATGAGGGCTCCTATAAGCATGAGCCAAGAAAAGGGTAGCGTTTAGCCATCTGAGGGCGCTGTCAGGGCTCAGGCTCTGAATTTGGCCAAGGCTGAGCTGGAGACAACGAGGGCTTCACAGGTTGCTGGGAAGATGGAGCCTTCTGGCTACCTGAACCAGCTGTTGTGCTGCAGCGCTTTGGCAGGAAGTGGCATGTGACCTGCAACGACTTCTGTGCTGCAGTGAAGCGCTTTGCAACTACGCACACGGCGGCGCCGAATTACCCCATAGGCGAGACGGGAGTCAAGGAAGGCGATTTTATCTGCGTCCTTGACCTCCTTCAAATCCAGCCAAAGGTGGCACTCTAGTACCACCATGGCTCCGCCAATTGCCTGTGCAATAGCCTTGGTAGTGCACAGAGACCGGCCAGTTACTGTGCGCAGCTCCTTAAGGGCTGGACTCGTCCAATCCTCTGAGAAGTTTAGCTTGATACACTGAAGCACCACCATTGTGTGAAGCTCTGGGCCAACCTGGTCAGCTGATGAATAAGCCCTGCCTATTAGAGCCGAAATGGACCTGCTGGGCCTGGACGGGTGCACAGCATTGGCTATTAGTCCCAGGGCCAATGGCAGGCAGAGATGTGCAGCGACCACCTCCTCTAGACGGGGACCTTGCCATATCGCCATTTTTTTTTAAGCCATCAACAGAGGTGAGGGCAGCAAAATTAGAAGAGTGGATGCACACAAAGTAGGGGGTGTGCCACACCTAGGTAAATTCATTGTGAACTTCTGGGAAAACCAGCACTGGTTCCTGACGGGTAGAGATGTGCAGCGACCACCTCCTCCCGAGGAGGAGTTTGCCATATCCCCTTTTTTTCAGCACCATCAACAGAGGCGAGGGCGGCAGAATTAGAGGTGGTGCGCCACTCTTTACTTATAGTTTGCTATCCACGCCAGCCTGTGTTAATTCATTGGGGAGAAGGGTGCCAGGATCCTGTCCGGAAGCAGGGTGAAACTCATGCTGTCGCAGTGAGAGCAGTCTCAGCATGCGCGTGGCCCAGGCAAGCAGCGCACTCACTGTGCCCATCTGAAGTGTGCAGGGGGTGACCTGCATGAGCCGCATAAGCGGCATGATATTTGCAACAACGCAGAGGAAATTCTCTTGTAATCGTCGGAAAAGCCGCAGGGGAGAAGGTGCAAAAGGGGAGTGTCTTCCTGCTGCTAGGGCTCTTCTACTTGCTGCTTCTTTTTCTGAGTCAACTGAGGAGATGATCTTTGCACTGAAGGAGAAAATTCTGATGAAATGGTGCTCAGAGCCAACTTAGGTAACATTCGGCCCTACCCCTTTTGGTGGGCAGAAGCGCCATTTGTTCATGCAGATACACAAACGTTAACAAATCAGGCATCTGTTTTCAGAGTAAACAGGAGTTTTCCCAAAGTATATAACACAATGGGAGAGACCGTTCAATAGGGAATCACAATTTCCACAAACAATTTAAGTTGCACAACTGTTTTCAACATAATGATAATAATAAATGTTTCTTGAGCACCAAATCAGCATATTACAATGATTTCTGAAGGATCATGTGATAATCTGTCTAGTCACATTCTGTGTCTTATTTTCAAACCTCAGGCATGTCAAGGAGTCTGGAGTCTGTCCTTGGTGTTCCACAGGACAAAGGTCGAGGTGCTGGTGGGAACCCTCAGAGACCTGACCCACGCAGACTCGTGCAGAGTAATTTATTGCAAGATCCACGCAGGTTTAGTGATGCTATTATCGTCCCACCTTCACGGCCACCACCTCCTAGTTTCAAATGCATCAGCCCACCAAACACCAGCTTCAAATGCGTCAAACCCCAGAAGATGATCCATGATCGGAGACCAGTAAACCCAGCGGGCTGGGCCCCTCAAACTCATTCACAGCTACAGTTCCAGTTCCAGCAACAACAGCAGTGTTTATGGAATAGTAACCTTGCCAGGATGACACATCTGGCCAAATCAAGCCCTCAATTAGATGATGGCCCTGAGAAAGAGAAGGAGCAAGAGAAAGAAAGAGAGCGGGAGAAGGCAAAGGAGAGGTATCCACAAGTTGACAAGGAAGCAGTCATAGCACAAGTATGAAGATTTCTTTACATTCAACAACTTTGCTTTGTCTTATCTTGTGTCTCTCTCTCTATATATGTGAGTATATATCAGATACATTTTTTTAATTAATTGTTTTATTCAGCAAGGACACCTTATGTAACAAACTTATTTCACAATTTGATACATGATACTGATCTCACTATACTTAAACGCTCACTATAATTTAATAAAAAAAAAAATTAGGCCTACTTCTAAGACATGATAAACGGTTAACAAAAAGTACTGTTAATTAAAATGCTATTATTAAATTTGGTATTACATAAAGAATAGCTAAATGAGTTGTATTCCCTAAGGAATACAAATATTCATGATTCAGCTTAGCTAAAAATACAGAATTTTGTTAAATAGCTACAGAAGCCTGCACTCTGTCCCTGACTACATAAATTTAAAACGTTTTAAATATAGTATATTATTAAATAATGTATTTATTTATTTATTATTAATAATAATTAAACATGGAAGCTCAAATGTGTGACCTTCCAAACTTTTATTGTATCACTATCCATGATACTTGTAACATTTTTGTATTGCTATATTGACACAATATATTGATACACCCCTTGAAAATGTATACAAATAAACTGTTCTTTTTAACTTTTTATCAAAGAAAAAATGTCACAGTTTCCACAAAAATATTAAACAGCACAACTGTTTTCAACATTGATAATAATAAGAAATGCTTCTTGAGCACCAAATCAGCATATTAGCATATTTCTGAACGATCATGGGATTCTGAAGGCTGAAGTAATGGCTGCTAAAAATTCAGCGGTGCTATCACAGAAATAAATTACATTTTAAAACCGATTAATATAGAAAACAGTTCATTTAAATTTCAATAATATTTCACAATTCAGTTTTTTGCTGAATTTTGGATAACCTTTTTTTATTTTTATAATATAGGCCTAATTCCTCTTTAATGTTGTTGCTAATATGTTAAATGCTGATTGGTCATTAGGTTCAGGATGCAGTACATGGAGTGACCATTGAGCAGGTTCAGAAATCTCTGTATCGCAATGACTGGAATCCTGTGAGGGCAGAGCAGCAACTTAAGGTAATAGAGAATTAGACCTTGTTCATTCAAAGTAAATCATTTCACTTTATTCATTACTTGTACTTATTCTTTCGTGTTTGCCTTATATCATCAGACAGACCAGCTGTATTACATGACTCGGTACTCTCGTGAGGAATGTCAAAAAATCCTCACCCGCTACAGCTGGGACCTACAGCTGGCAGGACGTTATATCATCCGACAAGACAGAGATAGGACTGCATTGGATAGACGGGGAGAAAGAGTTTAATGCAAGACTTACCATGGTTCATAATTATTGAGGAATTCATGTTTTTTGTGATATCACTGAATTGTCAAGAGGTCAAATAATCCAAGACACACAAAAACCCTGTTTCTATCCATCTCCAATGTGAAACTATCTATAATGACTATCTATAATGTGCTCGATTATTAAACTGGTGATATCAGTTATTTCAAATCTGTTTGGAAAGACAGCACAATCATTCATATTAAATGCAGAATGTCATTTCAGTTGCCATTGTGACTGTTTATTGTTACTTTACACTCTTAAAAATAAAGGTGCTTCAAAAGGTTCTTCAAGCGATGCCACAGAAGAACCATTTTTGGTTCCACAAAGAACCATTCAGTCAAAGGTTCTTTAAAGAACCATCTCTTTCTTACCTTTTTATAATCTGAAGAACCTTCTTTCGCCCCAAAGAACCTTTTGTGAAACAGAAAGGTTCTTCAGATGTTATAGGTTCTTTATGGAACCATTTAGACAAAAGGTTCTTCTTTGGCATCGTGAAGCACCTTTATTTTTAAGAGTGTACTATTGTTTGTATATAAATTAGGTTTGTTTAATTTTAAATGTATTAAATTCAGTGAAACTGTGTAAATGTATATGACGAAATTGTAAATATTTTAGTGCTGTCAAATTGATTAATCACAATTAATTGCATCCAAAATAAAAGTTTGTTTACATAATGTGTGAACTGTGTTATTTATATATGTAATACACCCACATGCATGTACATATTTAAGAAATATATTTAATATATTTCTTGTGTGTATTTATATATACATAGTGCACACACATATGTAAACAAACTTTTATTGTGATGCGATTAATGGCGATTAATCAATTTGACAGCACTAAAATACATATGAAGTATTAGAAATATTTGTAACAGTTCAATAAAGTAACATGCATTTTTATTTGTCTGCTTGTTTTCTGATTTATGTACATTATTAGAATTTAAAACATAACAGGTTATGGAAAATAGCATGCTGAGTATTTTCCATAAAGATACATCTCAGTTTTCACTAGTGTTGTAATAAAAATTTTCCATATTGACTCCAGGTATCAAAGTTAAGGTACAAATAGGTATACAGGTGCATCTCAATAAATTAGAATGTCGTGGAAAAGTTCATTTATTTCAGTAATTCAACTCAAATTGTGAAACTCGTGTATTAAATAAATTCAATGCACACAGACTGAAGTCGTTTAAGTCTTTGGTTCTTTTAATTGTGATGATTTTGGCTCACATTTCACAAAAACCCACTAATTCACTATCTCAACAAATTAGAATATGGTGACATGCCAATCAGCTAATCAACTCAAAACGGCATCTTACAGAGGCGTCTTACCTGGGCTAAGGAGAAGAAGAACTGGACTGTTGCCCAGTGGTCCAAAGTCCTCTTTTCAGATGAGAGCAAGTTTTGTATTTCATTTGGAAACCAAGGTCCTAGAGTCTGGAGGAAGGGTGGAGAAGCTCATAGCCCAAGTTGCTTGAAGTCCAGTGTTAAGTTTCCACAGTCTGTGATGATTTGGGGTGCAATGTCATCTGCTGGTGTTGGTCCATTGTGTTTTTTGAAAACCAACGTCACTGCACCTGTTTACCAAGACATTTTGGAGCACTTCATGCTTCCTTCTGCTGACCAGCTTTTTGTAGATGCTGATTTCATTTTCCAGCAGGATTTGGCACCTGCCCACACTGTCAAAAGCACCAAAAGTTGGTTAAATTACCATGGTGTTGGTGTGCTTGACTGGCCAGCAAACTCACCAGACCTGAACCCTATAGAGAATCTATGGGGTATTGTCAAGAGGAAAATGAGAAACAAGAGACCAAAAAATGTAGATGAGCTGAAGGCCACTGTCAAAGAAACCTGGGCTTCCATACCACCTCAGCAGTGCCACAAACTGATCACCTCCATGCCACGCCGAATTGAGGCAGTAATTAAAGCAAAAGGAGCCCCTACCAAGTATTGAGTACATGTACAGTAAATTAATATACTTTCCAGAAGGCCAACAATTCACTAAAAATTTTTGTTTTATTGGTCTTATGAAGTATTCTAATTTGTAGAGATAGTGAATTGGTGGGTTTTTGTTAAATGTGAGCCAAAATCATCACAATTAAAATAACCAAAGACTTTACTTCAGTCTGTGTGCATTGAATTTATTTAATACACGAGTTTCACAATTTGAGTTGAATTACTGAAATAAATGAACTTTTCCATGACATTCTAATTTATTGAGATGCACCTGTATTCATGGCAAGGACAAAGTGAGACACGTATAAAATGCTTACATATGCATTGAGATGAAAACGTCTTCCGACGTTTTGAAGATCAAGCTGTCATGCAGTTTTTAAGTTAAACCTATGCTTGTAACACAACTTGATATTAAAATAAGATTTCAAATAGTAGAATATTGATTAACAAATTAATGTCCTGTGAAGTTACAACAACTCTAATGGGACTTGAAAATAACCTAAAAGAGGTTGCTGTATGTTTCTGTACCCAAAACAACCACAATGTGTCACAGTAACACAAATGTTTGAGAGAAGGCTTTCAAAGAGTTACAATGTATAGGAGCTACTTAATTCTACTATCAATATTTCTGCTGTATAGTGGGACCACAACTTAAGGAAACATTGCTGTCTTCAAAACTCAACCTGAGGCATTTGAGCAACAAGATGTCGAGCGAACGCTGGATTTCTCTAGGTGCTGTAGCCTATGCCACACTTTCAGGAAAAAGGTTCAAAAGCTGTCACTGTATACCTTTCAAAAGTACCTTATTAACCCCTAAAGGTACCTTTTGAAAAGGTACCGCCCCAGTGACAACCTTTATAGGCTACTTTTTTCTGAGAGTGCAGCATTTCATTCCAAACATGCCATTGTCATAGAAATAAATGTCAAATTCTTTGAGCCAGACCTCAATGACAGGAAACCTGTCTAAGGCTTAAAGGGGTCATAGGATGGCCATTTTCCACAAGTTGATATGATTCTTTGATATGATGATATGAACAGTTACAGTGGTGCTTGAAAGAAGTTTGCGAACCCTTCAGAATTCTCTATATTTCTGCATAAATGTGACACAAAAGATAATCAGATTTTCTTTCAAGTCCTTCTCTTTCAAGAACTTTCAAGTCCTGAAAGTTGACAAAGAGAATCCAATCAAACAAATATATACTATGTCATTTATTTATTGAGAACAATGATCCAGTGTTACATATCTGTCACTGGCAAAAGTATGTGAATCTTTGCTTTCAGTATCTGGTCTGACCCCCTTTTGCAGCAATAAATGCAGCTAAATGATTCTTGTAACTGCTGATCAGTCCTGCACAACGCTTGTAGGAATTTTAGCCCATTCCTTAGTACAGAACCACTTCAACTCTATGATGTTGGTGGGTTTCCTCCTATGAACTGCTTGCTTCAGGTCCTTCTACAACATTTCCTTTGGATTAATGTCCAGACTTTGACTTGACCATTCCAAAACATTAACTTTGTTCTTCATTATCCATTCTTTGGTAGAACGACTTGTGTGCTTGGGGTGGTTGTCTTGCTGCATGACACATTTTCTCTTGAGATTCAGTTCTCGGACAGATGTCCTGACATTTTCCTTTTGCTTGTATAATTCACAATTCATTGTTCCATCAGTTATGGCAGCGGTCCTGGCCCAGATGCAGCAAAACAGGCTCAAACCATGATACTACCACCACCATGTTTTACAGATGGGATAAGGTTCTTATGCTGGAATGCAGTGTTTTCCTTTCTCCAAATATATCACTTCTCATTTAAACCAAAATGTTCTATTTTGGTCTCATCCATTCACAAAACATTTATCCAATAGCCTTCTGGCTTATCCATGATTTTTATCAAACTGTAGATGGGCATCAATGTTCTTTTTGGAGAGCAGTGGCTTTCTCCTTGCAACTCTGCCATGGACACCATGGTTGTTCAGTGTTGTCCTCATGGTGGAATCATGAACATTAACATTAGCCAATGTGAGAAAGGGCCTTAGTTACTTAGAGGTTACCCTAGGGTCCTTTGCAACCTTGCAGACTATTACACGTCTTGCTTTTGGAGTCATCTTTGTTGGTCAATCACTCCTGGGGAGGATAACAATGGTCTTACATTTCCTCCATTTTAATCTGTCTGACTGTGGATTTGTGGAGGCCAAATTCTAGAGAAACTTTAGAGATGTAACCTTTTCCAGTCTGATGAGCAACAACAACCTTTTTTCTGAAGTCCTCAGAGATCTCCTTTGTTCGTGCCATAATTCACTTCTACAAACACGATCAGACTTTGATAGATCCCTGTTCTTTAAATAAAACCGGGCACGCACTGACACCTGATAGTCATACCATCGATTAAAAACACCTCTAATTTCGCCTTCAAATTAACTGCTAATCGAATTCACATACTTTTGCCATTCACAGATATGTAATATTGGATCATTTTCCAGAATAAATAAATGACAGAGTATATATTTTGTCTAATTTGTTTAATTGGATTCTCTGTCAACTTTCAGGAAAGTGTGAAAATCTGATGATCTTTTGGGTCATATTTATGCAGAAATATAGAAAATTCTGAAGGGTTCACAGACTTTCAAGCACCACTGTACACCATTTAACATCTTCAAAGATATGTCTAAGATACACATCAGTAAGGATCAGATATCTGTATTTAGCATTACTGTCAATATATCATGTGGAAGCAGATGGCAATAAAAGGTGAAGCAAAAACAAAAGAATGGTGCATAGCCTAATAAAGAAAGCAAAAGTAAATGCTACAAAAGTGTTGCGTTCTTGTTACTCATTTCATAAAATAAACCGGTTGGCAGGGCCGCATTAAGACTACACTGGGCCCCGGGGCTATGACTTACTGCGGGGCCCCCCATCACAATAGTGATATATATATATATAGGGTACAACGGGGCTAAAGGCCCACCTTAAGAGAAAATGTGCACCTGCTCCTAAAATGCATAAATTGTAGAAAAAATACATACGTAGTATTGAACATTAATGGAGCAACAGATTTTGTGTGAAAATAAATCATTCAAGTTGTTTATTTGGTTTAAAAATCATATAAATGTATGAGGTGGCAAGAGGGGCCTTTTACCCCACACACGGGGTAAAAGGCTCACCAGCATGGGGTAAAAGGCACACAGTATGTATACAAATACTTCAGCTAAAATAAAGCAACAACAACCTTTTTTCTGAAGTCCTCAGAGATCTCCTTTGTTCGTGCCATAATTCACTTCTACAAACACGATCAGACTTTGATAGATCCCTGTTCTTTAAATAAAACCGGGCACGCACTGACACCTGATAGTCATACCATCGATTAAAAACACCTCTAATTTCGCCTTCAAATTAACTGCTAATCGAATTCACATACTTTTGCCATTCACAGATATGTAATATTGGATCATTTTCCAGAATAAATAAATGACAGAGTATATATTTTGTCTAATTTGTTTAATTGGATTCTCTGTCAACTTTCAGGAAAGTGTGAAAATCTGATGATCTTTTGGGTCATATTTATGCAGAAATATAGAAAATTCTGAAGGGTTCACAGACTTTCAAGCACCACTGTACACCATTTAACATCTTCAAAGATATGTCTAAGATACACATCAGTAAGGATCAGATATCTGTATTTAGCATTACTGTCAATATATCATGTGGAAGCAGATGGCAATAAAAGGTGAAGCAAAAACAAAAGAATGGTGCATAGCCTAATAAAGAAAGCAAAAGTAAATGCTACAAAAGTGTTGCGTTCTTGTTACTCATTTCATAAAATAAACCGGTTGGCAGGGCCGCATTAAGACTACACTGGGCCCCGGGGCTATGACTTACTGCGGGGCCCCCCATCACAATAGTGATATATATATATATAGGGTACAACGGGGCTAAAGGCCCACCTTAAGAGAAAATGTGCACCTGCTCCTAAAATGCATAAATTGTAGAAAAAATACATACGTAGTATTGAACATTAATGGAGCAACAGATTTTGTGTGAAAATAAATCATTCAAGTTGTTTATTTGGTTTAAAAATCATATAAATGTATGAGGTGGCAAGAGGGGCCTTTTACCCCACACACGGGGTAAAAGGCTCACCAGCATGGGGTAAAAGGCACACAGTATGTATACAAATACTTCAGCTAAAATAATGTTTTTTTTTTAAATAATGTCTAAGTTAATACTTGTTCAAAACAATCACTTTAGCAAAGTTTGTACTATTTTCTGGTTATTTTGAAAAATAAAAGTATTAATTTTGTTTCCAATAAATATGCTGTCATTAAAATGTATTAATATAAAAAATATATTTTAAAATACAGAAACAAAATCGTTTTAATAAGTAAAGATTCTGAAAGTATTGAAGGAAATCCAATAATAATTGAATATATATTTACAGTAGTAACAACAAATGATATTTTATTATATGATATGATTAATATCATGTTTTTGATGGTTTCATTCTAAACATGGTGATTATCTCTAATATGGACATTTACCATCTGAATCTAACCATGTCATGTCAACAAATGGAAAAGTCAGCCATCTATTCATTATCATGTTAATTACTGTGCGCCTTTAGCCCCAACAGCAGGGGCGCTTTTTACCACAAATACCATACTTTTACATATTCTTCCGTTATTTAAAAACTGTTGCTTTAATTATCTTAAACAAAACTGAAAATCATAAAGAAGACCTTTGTCTCAAAATATATGGATTAATTTGAGCGATTATCATTTGCTACTTAAAGGGATAGTTCACCCAAAAATGAAAAACAGTTGGTGGTTGCCATTGACTTTTTTTTCCTACTATGGAAGTCAATGGCAACCACCAACTGTTTGATTACCAGCAATCTTCAAAATATCTTCTTTTGTGTTCAACATAAGAAAGCAACTCATACAGGTTTGGAACGACATGAGGGTGAGTAAATGATGACAGAATTTTCATTTTTGGGTGAACTATCCCTTTAAATCTACAACATTTTTAAAAACATAAAATATTAGATCAAGTAAGCACAGAATCAACTTTGCACTGCTGCGCGCTATCGCGTCAAAGATCAGACAAATATACACGTGCATCTTGAAAAACCGATGTTATGGAAAGTACTACGCCACATTTTTGTGCCATCTTTTACCCCGGGGCGCCTTTAGCCCCGTTATACCCTATATATATATTATACCCAATAATACCAGTATATATATACCCAATAATACCCAATATATATATATATATATATATATATATATATATAAAGCTTTAAATATGATTTTTATACCATATCAAAATTCTTGATGCACTGAAATTTCATAATTTTTGTTACCAATTTTAATACCTGTATGAGATTCCTTCATGCTGTTGAACACAAAAGAATATATTTGGAACATTATTGGTAACCAAACAGTTGCTGGGCCCTCACTACTTATATATGAAAAAAAGAAACACTATTGGAGTCAGTTGGGACCAGAAACTGGTTACGATCATTCTTCAAAATATCTTATTTTATGTTGAGGAGGAAAAGGAAATTAAATAGAGGTTTAGAACAATTTGAGGGTAAGTATATGACAGTATCTTCATTTTTGGGTGAATATCCTTTTAAGATCTCATCATATAGGCTAAGGATCTCATATAACACATGCTTTATCTTTAACTGTTAACATTCATTTAAGACACAAATAACTGTGTTTACGAGGATACTCGCAAAGACGGGCATTTTAACACATACCTATGTGTATTTGACCGTTTAAGCACAAGGAGCGAAAGTTTAGTCAGTAATACACCGTAAAAAAAAATCCGTAAAATTTACAGTAAAAAAACGGCAGCTGTGGTTACCGGAATTTTACCGTAAAAAATACTGTAGCAATGTTTTAGGTTTTACAGTTTTAACTTAAATTTAGTTAAATACCGTAATTTCATTAACTGATATAATGTTAATATACCAACCTATTGAAGTACTAAAATCTGTTTTGTACCTTCGTAATAATCTGATAACCACCAAATGCAGGTAGAAAGTCTCAGGTGATGAGAAAGTCACATGATGAACCAAAGCCCATCACAAGCAGCTTTTAAATAATAACATATATAGAAGCTGCACAGTGTTATTCATACAAACACCAAACACCATCATGGTCACACACATGAAACTGAAATAATGCAATAAACATTAATTTAACAACATTAGGTGTAACACACAACTAAACGCCTTGAAATTATAAACTTAGACTACATCATGACGCGCTTCAATCAACCATTGATATATTCCTACCGGATTATCTCCCGACCCTTAAATTAATATAGTTTGTTCAAACACAAAATCAATATAAATCCAGTTAATAATCAAACTAACCTAAAATCTGTGTGGGCGATGACACTGTTTTTATCTGCTCCACGTGCCCTGTTCACTTGCTGTTCCAGTAACTTCCACTCCATCATCAGCTTTAGTAAAATAACCTGATAGCTGTCATGTTTTTTATGTTGTTTGTATTTGAAGTTTTTCGTTTTTTGAGCCCCTCTCTCTTTTAGAATTGCTGACATTTTTACTTCTTGAATGTTGTTCTTTGCGCGACCATTTCCAGATTACACGAGAACGAAGTGAAGAGAGGTGAATGCAGACATACTGATCAGCGACCACCTGATAGATACGTGCACATATCGTTCAAAAGTCAAATATAGAATAAATGCATTTGATTGGTAAACCAAACTCAGACTTTACGTTTCTATCTCAAATGGTAATGCATGGAATTTACGGAAAAGCTCAACTAAATAACAGCGCTAATAAATGGGGGGCGTGGTGGCTTTGGCGATCGGCGCTCCAGTCAATCTACTCCACAGTCAATCACGGGCCCCTCCTTGCTCGGGCCCTGTGGCTCCAGCCCCGCCTAACCCAATGGTTAAAACGGCCCTGCCGGTTGGACAAGAAGTCTTGTTGACTAGTTATGTTATGTAACCCTTGCCTATCTAATATGATTCTACTGGGTCCTGACTTCATAGTTTAATGTGCATTTAACCTTTAATTTTGTGGGCATAATAGTCTAAAACATTTTGGACCCACTTTGTAATGTGTCCTTATTTACTACTTACATTTAAATGAATCATTTGATACAATGCATGTATTGTACTTATATTTTAAAATACTGTACATTTACAGTTAATTTCTGTAGTTACATCAATATTTACACTGTTGACCCTAACTCTACCCCTTAAACCTAACCATACCACCAGACCTGCCCCTAACCTTAACCATATCCCACCTCAATAGATAAATAATATTAAGTACATAGTATTTAAAGACACCTAATATAAAATGGGACCAACATTTTATCTGTTTTTAAAGACTAACTATAGTGTTATTTAAAAAGAGATACCTCAGCTGACTGCTTCAAAACTAATGTTCTTCTTGATAGTTCATAGCAAGTTGTGGTAAAAGACATTAGTTCCTTGGTGATTTTGTTGTGAAAGTCCAATTTGTAACAGTTAATGAACTGGTCTGGTATTGTTTTAAAAAATTGTACACGTGTTATAAAAGAAGACCACATTTGAATACATTTAATTTTTTTGTTGGGTAGAAGAAATCATATGAATGTGACACATGAAAATGCACATGCAATAAGTAATCAAAAGAATGTTATCAATCTATTTATGCCATTTTAATTGTTCCAGAAAATACAATCCAATTTTAAAATGTCAAAAAAAAACAAAAAACATATGGGTATTTGATTGGCTGCATATTTGATTTGTCTGGAGATCAAAATATGATTATACTAATTATGAAAAAGAGTGACAACAAAAATTAACATTTTGAAGAGATACAACCGAATGACAGTAAATCTGGTTAATTTGTGCTGTACAAATGAAACTACAAGGTTATGGAAAAACATTGTTGAATATTTTCATAATAGTGCATGTGTGTTCCCACAAGTGCTGGAATTCACTAAAGAGGAATGCAGAACTGAAGAATATTCCATTCCATGTTGTTCCAATCCATAATGATAGGAAGGGGAGGGGACAGATGAGGGCCAATGAGTCCATTTATGCTTGTAGGTTTCTCCATCTCGACAAAGGTTGCCTGCCCATTTAGCATTTTTTTCTATGACGACAGTATGTGTACTGTCTCATACCACACTCTCACTCAGACCACATGCATTTGACTCTTTCTGCTATTAGGGAGGAGAGAGAAAAGCAGATCTCTGAAAAGAAAACTCCCTCAAATGGAAAGCAGATCCATCAAATCATCTGCAGATCGAAAGTTTGGATTTTGCTCAGGTACTTATTAACCCTTACAGACTCCATACTGGCTCCTCTGAGACTTAAAATGGAATGATGACAGAGAAGGGATTTTTTTTGCACACAACATTCTATAAGCTAATGTAAAAAAAAAATCATAATGTAAAACATTAATATCTTCTTGGAGGGGTAATGAGTCACAATCCTGTATTGAAAGGAAGATATCCAACTTTCAGCTATAAATGTGTCAATTTAAATGAAAAGACAGAGTGTGACTCACACATTTAGAGCAATGCTTGCTTGCAAAAAAAAATTTAAAGTTATCCATATGTTCATATGTTACATATGCTTCCTTTATATTATATTTGTCAAATATATATAACATATTGTGTTGCATCTTTCCTCTTATAATCCCGTATCTCCTTCTACTAATGCAATAAAGCACCTAGGTACATATTCTTGTATTATCAAAAAACTACATTATTTCCTATGACAAAAATTCTTAGCCAATCAAAAAAGGCCAAGCACCACAAAAACTGAGCCTTTCAGTTAGAGAGCCAGGGACAGGGTGGAAAATGGTGGGATATTATAAAATTTATACCCACTTAAATTTTTTTAAAAAAAGGAAGGCATTTTAAAATCCCTTTAATAATTTTAGAAATAAATTTCCACCTTTTTCAAAGTACATGATGTCCTATGAGAAGGAAAGGAAAAAGAATGAAGAGAGATCAGTCCAAACAAGAATCAATACTATAATACTACATATTTTAACACAACTGCATACTGTTGATATTTTATTAATTGATGTAATTTCATACTATACTGTGCCAAGTCTAATTCATTTCCAAAACAGTTAAAAATATCAGCTCCGAATGAACTTCCAATATTTACAGTTAGACCGCAATGTCCTGTGAATCACCAAAGTCATTTGCTTAATACTCACAATAAGGAGGCAAGCACCTAAAAGTACAGCCTTCATATTAGCATCCATGTCAATAGGGAACTGTATACAAAAGTTGGTGGCATCACTGATGCATTTCTTAATGAAACCACTCCGTTGTTTTGTGATTCGACCAATAGACTGTTCATCAAGCATGCCTTTTACCTAAAGACAGACCTTCTTAGTGGTGCAAAAGACGTGTAATCCTAACATCAAATGCAAAACACCTTAACACAGGTTTAAGTGTAAAAAATTATTTCATTATTGCTCTCATTTTGTCTGAAATAAATGTTACCTCAAAATTTATGTCACCACAGCATTTGAGTGGAAGGAAGGGTCCCCGGATCTTCAGTAGTACCTCATTGTTGGGGTCCAGGATGGAGAATTTTGGAAAAAAGCAGGACCACTCCTGTTTCACATAGCCTATGGTTACTCCAGGTGGAGCCTGTACTTCAATCTGAGGGTGGAAAATTCACATCAATGAATAAATAAGAAAAGAAAGTATGTGAAAATATGTGCAATCAGACAAAGTTATAAGACACTTTAGGTGTGCAGGTGATTCAAGAGCACTGAATAGAAATGTATAGCAGTTTCCAAATGTCTTAATAGCAGTGCCAAATCCGTCTCCACTCTAAGTGATTTAAGTGTACATTTAAATTACTTACACAAAAAGAACAGGGTATGTGGCTGTGTAGGAGTGACAACAAAAAAATCTTGATTCTAAAGTATGGAATATTAAATAGTGAATCGAATAACTCAAATAGTGATAGACACATGCCTAAGAAGCGTGTAAACACAGCTAAAAATAGAGCGCTGTCCATCTCATGCTAAATCAGTTTACCCTTGTACCAGTGTCCCATAAAAAGAATTAGCCCAAATCCCTGCACAGCTGCTTGCAAGTATGTCCTTAAAAACTCAACAACTAAATCATATCATATCCTCATTCATACCAAGATTAGTTTCAAATTAACCCTTCAAATTGCTATCCTCAACCTTTAACTGCATAATTAGGAAAAATGGAAATATACATTTTAAGTGGTTGCAAATATGAAAAAAAAATAAAAATCTAGTCTTAACAGCCAGCAACATTATATGGGTCTACAAAGTTTTTTTTTTTAAAGACTCAGCCAAAGAGTGAGCCAAAAGAATTCACGAAACAGCTTCGAACTTGCTTGTGAGCAGCTCAATCCCTCACTAAACCATCATTCATTTTTTTTAAATGAACTGGAAGCTGAAATATATAGGCTTGTGAGCCTTTACATCTCATGCTGTAGTTTATAAACAGCCCTTCATTACAGCACATAGTTGTGACTTGATAAAAGCTAAACCATTCAAATCTTTAATAAGCAAATACATAAATTGTCAAATAAATAATTTAACTGATTTCAATGACATTTCATTCTAGGTCAAAAAATTACTTGTTGGTTTTTTGTCTGAGGCCCAGTATGTTGGAGCTCCTTTCAAAATGTGCATAAAAATGTTTTATTTAGCTGCCACATTAACCTTGATAAAACTGATAAAGTCTGTTCTACCTCTTGCAGGCAGCAGCGCATTGGTCTGTCCATCTGAATGACCTCTTGGCCCATGTTGTCTTTAATTCGCATTTTAAAACCACGTGCTGAACCAAAGATATTACGAATAAAGCAGTTACTCTTTTCTTTGGCATGGTAGATCTCTTGCCCGATGCTGTTCTTGATCTCATACTGGTTGTTAGTCTCAAAGCCAGTAAGCACTGTAGACAAGTATGATCATAGTTTGTCAGATTAAAATATCTCTTCTGTTTAAACAGGGTGAAAGTATGCAATCTTTTAGAAATCATCAAAGTGTTAACATAAATGTTTTCAAACATTGGCAGTGTTCTAACACACTTAATAAAAATGAACAAAAAGGACTAATATAAGAAGACTCACTCTCTATACATGATATTTTTTGGTGAACAAGTATTTGGTCAATCTGAAATGCACAAAAAAATACCAGGTAGTAACCAGACATTACACTTCCAGAAAGATATATTGATAGAAAGAGAGAGTTAAGTCCCACCTGAGCGAGGTATTCGAGACCAGGTGGTACTCCATAAAGTTGAACTAGTGGTGGAACTGCAGGTGCTAGAGATGTTTAGGAGGATGGAGATACACCATCATTAGACTTGCATTGCCTTTACAGCATTAATGTTCATTAAGTACATACACACTATTCAACAAAGTGCAAAATATTAACTTAGTCTATTTTGGTAAGTACAGATTTTACTTCAGTTGAGCTGTTTAACTTGTTTAGAATTAATTTAATTTGATGTTGTTAAAAGTTTAACTTCCTTCCAACTTCAAAATAAGTAACATTTCTTATATCTTAATATTAAATAACACTCAGATATACGTTTATTCTAGGTTTACCTGCATATGGCTGAACCTGGTCATGTGCAGGATTACTTGGATCAGACTGATTCATGACTGGCTGAACTGGAGGCGGTTGACTCACTGACTGAAGTTCAATGGCTGGAGGAGCCGGTGCAGGAACTTCTGACTGAGGCATGAGATTTGGAAGGTTGTTTTGGACGGGATGACCTAGTTTAAGACAATAATCAACATTTTTGTTTTTATTGATTTGTGTCCTCGTTTGTATTGATGTACTCCTTCCTATGTCACTGGATGAACTGACAACAAAGTACATTTGAAAATGGTTAACTTTTATTGTATATGGAAAGAAAATACTTTGTTTTAGTTAAACATTTTAATATCTAAATATGTCATTCACATACACATTTATTATTTTTCCCTGCATATGACTGAACCTGGTGAGGTGCTGGATTACCTGGACTAGACGGATTCATGACTATCTGAACTGGAGGTGGATAATTGCCCGGCTGGAGCCCTGCAAGCGGAGGAACGTGCCCATGTACTACATAACCTCCCACAGGATAAGTGGAAAGGTGCTGTCCTGGCTGAGGCATTGGATTTGGAGATTGATTCATGACTGTCTGAACTGGAAGTGGTTGATTCTGTGGCTGGACCCCTGCACCTGGAGGAACCTGTCCAGGGCCTGCAGTCTGAGATATGGCATTTGGAGGGTAGTTTTGGACTGGATGGCCTAGTTTAAGACAATAATCAATAAAGTTGTGTTGTTCTACTTTTGTTAAAACTTACTGCAGCATGATATACTTATTGCTCGTCTCAAGAATCATGCTGGTTTTGAGGGATTAGCCCTAAAATGGTTCTCTTATTTGAAGTATAGGACCATTTTCAGTCAGTTCAGGTGATTACTCTTCTTCTGCTGCTCCTCTTGTCTGTGGGGTTCCTCCGGGCTCTATTCTGGGACCAATTTTATTTACTCTGTATATGTTGCCATTGAGTTTTAATTTTGAAAAATTTGGGATTCAGTATCACTTGTATGTGGATGATACACAAATTGATTTACCATTGAAACAGGACCATAAATATGCTTTGCAGTCTCTGCATGAATGTCTGACAGAGGCTAAGTGCTGGATGGCAAATACTTTTCTTAAATTGAATGAAGATAAGACAGAGATTATTTTATTTGGTAATAAGGGTTATGTTAATGATGTCTATGCATAGCCGCGGGAACGTATTTTGAGCTGGGGGGGCTGAGAAATAAAACTGGGGGGTCGCGTGACAAGAGTGATGCGAGAAGACTGACACTATATGATGGCGTATCCAAAGCGCAACTTTTGTTAATAAAACTTTCATTTATTCGTTTAATAGCCTATAAGTGAGTGTCTTTGTTGCTGGGTTTTCATTAAAAAAATAATAATGAACCACAAACTAAGCACTCGTTTTAAATAAGGGGAAATACCTTATTTATTTGGGTTACAACGGCTATATCCATCTTATTCATTTTGTCAATGCAAGGTAGATGTTTAATATATGCGAATTTGCCATTGTACTATTTTATGGCTGATGTGTTTTAATTAATAAGATAATAAATCACAAAATTCGAACATTTTAAGGTAGCCTGAGGGGAAATCCATAGGCTATTTATTTGTGTTAATCGCGAGTAAAACATATGCTTATTTATTTTGTTAATAAAAGTTCAAAGTTTAATGTTTTTGTTGTTGTTGTTTTATTCGATTAATACTAATGAACCATAAGCATGCATTTAAAGTAAGGGGAAAATCCAAAAACCTTACATTTATTTGTGTTACAACGCAGGTATATCAGTCTTATTCAGTGGCGTAGCAAGTCAGCGCCGGGCCCATATGCAAAACATTTGTACGTTTGATTTTTCGGAAGTAAATAAAGTTACGTGAATCGTGACTATTCACAAGCTGTTTTATTTAGAGTAGGATAGGCTAATGCTTGGAAATGTTGTTTAAAGTTTTCAAGTCCATTCATTATTTGTAGCACGCAAGCCACCCAATAATCGCAGCTTTGCTCTTTGTTACTACAAAGTCTCAGCCTTCTGTCAATTTTATGATAAAATACAAACAACAAACGTCTTTTTACACTCTTTAATTTGTAGTGAGATAATGCATATGAATCAATTATATTTTCTTCTTTAATATTTGCAGCACGAAATAAACATGAATATGTGAATGCATGTAGAAAAAAAATCAGAACAACTTAATACAAACGAATGTCTCATGAATCGATCGATCAGAGTAAAAAAAAAAAGTCAAAAGAATGACGGATGCCACAGACTTTTTTTTATGTCCTTAAAAACTCAACAACTAAATCATATCATATCCCCATTCATACCAAGATTAGTTTCAAATTACCCCTTCAAATTGCTATCCTCAACCTTTAACTGCATAATTAGGAAAAATGGAAATATACATTTTAAGTGGTTGCAAATATGAAAAAAACTAGTCTTAACAGCCAGCCTCATTGTATGGGTCTACAAAGTTTTTTTTTTTAAGTCTCAGCCAAAGAGTGAGCCAAAAGGATTCACGAAACAGCTTCGAACTTGCTTGTGAGCAGCTCAATCCCTCACTAAACCATCAGTCATTTTTTTAAATGAACTGGAAGCTGAAATATATAGGCTTGTGAGCCTTTACATCTCATGCTGTAGTTTATTACAGCATGAGGTATTTAGAGTAGGCCTATGGGTGGAATGTTCACATTATATAACATGATTTTATTATCTTAATTTTAACTTTATTCTTAAAATATTATGACATTAATTTTATTTATTTAGTTATTTTTTAAACATGGCACAAAAATGCTGCCGTATAGGCTACTGAATGCAAACACAATTTTGGCACATCAGCCCAAAAAAACAAAGAAACAAACAAACAAAAATTATAATAAAATAAAAAACAAACAAAAAAAGTCAAAGATAGTGAGGGGATATTTGAATTATTTGTTAATAAACTAATGTTTTCTGAGTCAAAGTTGACTATCCATCCTCATTGGACGTGCCTTTAGAGAGAAATGCATCTTTACGGATTACATAATGAAATTTTCGATTTGAATGATTTCGTTTTAAAATAGTAATTTAAAGCATTCTATAGATATATTTATCATGTTGGTGAAGCATTCCTGCTCAAGACCAAGACGACAGAAAGCGCATCCTGTTTGTTTTCCTTATTTTACAAAACCACAAGGATTTGTTGATATTGTGAGTGCGCACAAATACAAGTAGACTCTTTGCAGTTCTGAATGATATATACTCTTACCTTTATGAGCAAAAATGACGGCGTATTTTTAAGTTTCCGCTGTTATTAAAAACAAATGCAAGTGATCGCGCTGGCGCCTCCATGTCCTGCAGAGCACGCTTTAGCTTCCACTCTC
>NW_015505189.1:2452659-2464845 GCF_001515645.1 Sinocyclocheilus grahami | reverse complement strand
GAAGCGCTCCTGCTCAAGACCAAGAGGACAGAAAGCGCATCCTGTTTGTTTTCCTTATTTTACAAAAGCACAAGGTTTTGTTGATATTGTGAGTGCACACAAATACAAGTAGCCCCTTTGCAGTTCCGAATTATGTATACTATTACCTTTATGAGCAAAAATGATGGCGTATTTTTAAGTTTCTGCTGTTCTTTAAAAAAATGCAAGTGATCGTGCTGGCGCCTCCATGTCCTGCAAAGCGCGCTTTAGCTTCCACTCTCCGCTCAAACGATTGGATGTGCGCCTAACAGCGCTCAATTATCTTGGTTAAATGTTTAAATTAATACTGTGAAATGCAAGAAGTGTTTTATGTCTGTTTATTTTAGACAAGTGTGTTGGTTTGAGAAGGCTAAATTGATCAAACATAATGCTCAACTCACTGTCTGCCGCTGCCGCTTGGTTGTTCCTTTAAAAAACCAAAACTTGAATTTAATAAACATAAAATGTTCCAAACATATTTCTAAATTAACTTAATAAAGAAAACAAAAAGAAATATGACCACTTTGCCATTAAAAAACAAAACTGAACTATTTTAATAGCTGTGTAATGGGGAAGAGAGAGAGAGAGAGAAAAGACACAGGATCCAGTCGGACTCGGGCCGAGAATTCTCTTAAAGCTGTTGGACAAGGTCCGGGCCCATGCAGGGCTCTATTCGTTCCCTCGTTGCCCCCAAACTGCCCGGGACCATATGCACCTGCATACCCTGCATAACCAGACGCTACGCCACTGATCTTATTTGTTCTTATCTGTTCATAAAAGTTTTATGTTTAATATAAGCGACTTTGTCATTGTAGCATTGTTGATGTTGTGTGTGTGTGTTTTTCATTAAGAGTAATATTGAATCAACCTTAAGAATTAATTTTGTTTCAAGAATAGGAAAGACCTAACGTTAAAGATCAGAATAAGCGCTACAGATGTGAGAATGCCAGATTTGTTGCTGCTGAGGTAGACGCTCTTGCTCTTTCTTTGCGGTCTGTAGAAATTGTTGTTCATTCTTAATTTGGGAACGGCAGAGACATGTTACAGGTTATAATATAATCCAAAAATCATGGCAACAAATGATTTTTTAAGTCAGTTTAATACGTTTAATCAGTTGAAAAGACTTTCACAGTCAATTTGATTTAACTTGACTCATATTTAACCGTTGCTTCTTGTCATTGTAGGTTTAGGCTACTTTTTTCAATGAATTTTAATGAATATATGAATTAATACAATTTATATTGTTTATTTTGTATTACAAATTGTTCATTCATTTATTTTTAACACCGCACCCCCAGCACCCCCATATTTTCGTGGGCTACACTCCAGGGGGTGCTGCAGCACCCTCAGCACCCCTACTTCCCGCGGTTATATGTCTATGACTGCCTGGGGCAGTTTCCTGGGAAGAAACTGTCCTGTGTAAAAAACCTTGGTGTCATCTTTGACTCTTAGCTCAAATTTGACCGACAAATTAATGCTGTTGTTAAAAATAGCATTTTTTCCCATCTAAGGTCAATATCTAAGTTGAAGTCCATCCTATCTTTTGAAGATTGGAGAAGGTTGTTCATGCTTTTGGGAGCTCCTAGGGGCTGGAATGCCCTTCCTCTGTCTATTAGATTTTCTCCAACTTTGGGTGTTTTTCAGAGTGCTCTTAAAACTCATTTGTTTTCTCTAGCTTTTGACAATGCTTTTTAGCTGTGTATGTTATTTGTTGGTATTAATTATTATTATTATTTATTTTTTCCCTTTTATTTTACTATTATTATTTTTCATTTGTTTTTACATAATTTTTTCTCTTATCTTTCTCTGTACAGCTCTTTGGTTCCAGTCGTGCTGTTGAAAGTGCTTTATAAATAAAGTTTGAGTTGGGTTGAGTGAAAGTATGAAAACCATGAACATTTTAGTTTTAATAATCTAAATTACCGTGAATTTAACGGTAAAAGACTGTAAAAATGCTACAGTAAAAACCTGTTAAATGGTTAACGGTAAATTCCCCTACTACATATGGTGAAAATCTGTATTGGACATTACATGTATTGGGCATTAATTTTACGGTAGTATACCATTTTTGGAAGTGGAAAAAAATGTATAATTTACAGTGAATAACCGTAAATTGACATTCCCAGAATTCCCTGCATTACATTTTAAATTTGATGTTTTTTTTTGTTGAAATAACTGTTTCTTCTTAGTTTTTTCTTATGAGTTTTGTATAATAGGGTTGTGTGTTACACCTAATGTTGTTAAATGAATGTTTATTGCATTATTTCAGTTTCATATGTGTTACCATGTTGGTGTTTAGTGTCTGTGTGAATGACACTGTGCACCTTCTATATATGTTATTAACTAAAAGCTGCTTGTGATGGGCTTTGGTTCATCATATGACTTTCTCATCACCATCTGCATTTGGTGGTTATTAGTGTATTACAAAGGTGCAAAACAGATTTTAGTACTTCAATAGGTTGGTATATTAACATTATATCAGTTAATGAAATTACGGTATTTAAATGTAAATTTAAGTTAAAACCCAAAACATTACTACTGTATTTTTTACGGTAAAATTCCGGCAACTACAGCTGCCGTTTTTTTACCGTAAATTTTACGGATTTTTTTTTACAGTGTAGTTAATTTCATTATGACATTCCAATAATATTTAAAAAAATGTATAATCTTTGAATATTTAAATATTACTACCTTCTCAAACATACATTTATTCTATGTGTACCTGTATATGACTGAACCTGGTGAGGTGCTTGAGTACTTGGATCAGACTGATTCAAGACTGTCTGCACTGGAAGTGGTTGATTCTGTGACTGGAGCCCTGTAGCTGGAGGAACCGGTCCAGGTCCTGCTGTCTGAGGTATGGCATTAGGAGGGTAGCTTTGGACTGGATAGCCTAGTTTAAGAAAAAACAATGGAGAGTGAAAGTAAAAGCCTTGAAAGTTTAAAGAATCTAGATAGTACAGTAACATAACATTTCTTCTTTATGTGGCACTATTTGTATTGATGTGATGTGTATTGTATTTGAAAATATTAACATTTATTGTCTATTTTGAAAAATAGAACCTTTTAGTTAAACATTTGAACATCTAAATGTTATGTAACACTCAGATATATACATTTATTCTACGCTTACCTTTATAAGGCAGAATCAGTTGTGGCACTGCATTAATTGGAGCAGACATGACTGGCTGAACTGGAGGTGACTGATTCACTGGCTGAAGCCCAGCAGGTGGAGAAGCTGGATCAGGACCTAAATGAAAGGTGAAAAACTTTCTAGTTAGTATAGTGAATTTAAAAAATCAATTTGAGCCACAATTTGGATTTATATGTGTATGTAAGTGGATTTAGTACAGCCTAACTGTCATGTTGCTGAGTTTAATTTCCTTCCATCTTCTGAAAATGTACATTTATTGTATGTTTACCTCCATGTGGCTGAACCTGGTCATGTGCAGGATTACTTGGATCAGACTGATTCATGACTGGCTGAACTGGAGGCGGTTGATTCACTGACTGAAGTTCTGTGACTGGAGGAGCCGGTGCAGGACCTTCTGGTTGAGGTATGAGATTTGGATGTTGGTTTTCAGTTGGTTTTGGTGGACAGTCTGGTTTATTTTCAATAAAACTGAGTCACTCTGGTATGGATTTTCTTGCAGTCTGAATCACTGAATGACCAGACATCTTTGGCTTTCAGATCCTATCCATCTTTACAATATGCACGATTGTGCAAGAGATGCCAAAGTGAGCCTTAAGATTTTCATTGAATAACCACTTTCATTTTGTCTGTTCATTCAACAAAGCTGTCATACAGCATACTTTTAGGATCAATGCCTTTTCTGATTGATGTTGAACTTGTTGGTTAAAAGGTGATACTTATTCAGTGACGCACGCATACAGCAAAGAAAACAAGAAAAATAAAGCACAAGACAGACAGTCGACAGACAAAAAAAAACACTCATAACTTGTTGCAAACATTCTATACTGTAGAATGTGGTCAAACATGTTATTGCACATTCTATTCCTTCATCTTCTTGACTTAAATTTTTTAATTGAAAAAAAAAAAAAAATCTTGGCGATTGAAACAAGACAAATCACTATATGAGATAAATCACCTAGCAACATGATGTGTATCACCTGCTACAGAGAAAAAACTAGCACAGTAAAACTGTGATTGTTAACTGAATAAATGGAGGTAATTTAAATTACTAGAATTATTTTAAGCAAATAAAACTTCAGTACCTGGTACTGAGATGTTGAAGACCTTTTGTTAGAGAAGCAGCAGAGCCACTATGGTGATGGAGGAAAGTAAATTAATTTTATTTAAGTTGTACACAAAAATGTTTTTCCGACAACTACAAAGACCAAAGGTAATTTATCACTTACCCGTCAAAACTCTGAACAAAGTCTTACCTCTTGGGATGTCCACAAAAGGGATGTTCTGTAGAGAACTTCCTTGGTGTTGGAATGATTGTCTGGATACAGGGATCAATAAGATTTGGGGATTTTCTTCTGTTTAACATATGGAGATACATGTGCTTGTGGCGTTATCCCATACATGTATTTATGGTTTCTGTTTTCATAGTATCTCCTCCTCTTTTCTTACATATTTAAATTAACAACCTGAGAAAGGTGTACCACTTCTTTTTAAAAGATCATATTACACATACCTCACTATCTAGCAGAAAAAATGTGACCCAGGAGACTTTAACATACCTACAAAGCACCACAATTTTAATGTCTGTCAGTCTGTCTGCATGTCTTATTTTGATGTAATTTATTATGTGATGTTATATAAAGTGTTGCTGTAAAATCTTGATCTGATCTAAATTGATTTTGGTCACATTGGATACCCCAAAAATGACTGAATGATTTATCTAATACGTTTTTGTGATAATCCTGTGAAATATGAACCCGGGAAAGCGGTTGTAGAGAAACAGAAACAAGTGCATCTTGTTGACATCACTGTTAGCTATTGTTAAATTTCCAAGCATGATTTAATGTGAATTATGTTCAAATTAACCAGAAAAAAAACCTGGGTTGTTGAAATGTCTATTGTAAATACTAATCTGCATGTGTGCGTATTAAGGCAAGCCATTTGAGTGTACATTTTAAGTTAATGCACCTTTCCTTATTTTGCTTAAAAAGAGTGACAGACATTATTGATCTTATTGTTCTTTAGGCACTGTAAAATTGCAAATGATGGTTATTTTAGCTTAAGTCTACATCTGAAGTTCTTCATTTGGCTGCATATTAGGGGTTTTGCAACAATAGATGCAGTAAAATAATCACACAAACCACCAACATAATATTGTACATTTATTATGTATAATGTTATACTAATATTGCATAAACAAACACATACACAAGAAGACACATATGCAAGTATATATATTGATTATGCATGCACTGTAAAAAAATGACCGTGAATTTAACGGTAAAAGACTGTAAAAATGCTACAGTAAAAACCTGTTAAATGGTTAACGGTAAATTCCCCTACTATATACGGTGAAAAACTGTATTGGACATTACATGTAATTTTACGGTAGTATACCATTTTTGGAAGTGAAAATATAATTATTTTTCATATAATTTACAGTGAATAACCGTAAATTGACATTCCCAGAATTCCCTGCATTACATTTCAAATTTGATGTTTTTTTATTGAAATAACTGTTTCTTCTTAGCTTTTTCTTATAGGTTTTGTATATTAGGGTTGTGTGTTACACCTAATGTTGTTAAATGAATGTTTATTGCATTATTTCAGTTTCATGTGTGTTACCATGATGGTGTTTAGTGTCTGTGTAAACGACACTGTGCATCTTCTATATGTGTTATTATTTAAAAGCTGCTTGTGATGGGCTTTGGTTCATCATGTGACTTTCTCATCACCACCTGCATTTGATGGTTATCAGTGTATTACAAAGGTACAAAACAGATTTCAGTACTTCAATAGGTTGGTATATTAACATTATATTGGTTAATGAAATTACGGTATTTAACTGTAAATTTAAGTTAAAACCATAAAACCTAAAATGTTGCTACCATATTTTTTACTGTAAAATTCCGGCAACCACAGCTTTTACCATAAATTTTACGGATTTTTTTTACAGTGTGGGTCGATCCGAGAACACGGTCAGTTTAGTAATTAGCAACTGGGATATTGAATTTGACTAACAAAATGAATGTGTACACAATTTAAATTGATCTCTATTTTTTTCTATTATTGTTAGAATTCACCCTGTTAGTGATAGAGAGCAACTTTAATTTGCGGTGTATAAATGCGGGAAATGTATATAAAAGTTTAAAATACATAGTGACCAAAACATACATAAAACAAAAAAGTTTGAACACTCCTCGGTCTGTATATTTTTTATAACGTAACATATATATTCTCTTATTGATACTAGGACAGTCTCTATATAACCAACCAACCAGAAAATAATTGTCATGTGGTATGTTCCAACAGACTTATCTTTTTTTTTACGAGGACAGGGATATTAAAGTCTATCCATAGGACTTTTTGAAAATGTTTCCTGAATTTCCATGATACTCATGGATTTAATTGGCAAATATTAAATAATTAACACCATCCTAAGAATTAAAAGAGTGCCTAAATTAGAGGCTGGCTTTTATAAGCTGAAAAGCGCCCCCTGTAGGACACTTTCTTCACACACGGACCAAAAAAAAAAAAAAAGAAGATATATACACAAGTAACAAATTGCCATTAAACCCATATTATGTCACTGGTCTATACACACAGAAAACCATGCAACTACTTGCTTGTTTTTTCCTTTTTTCCCACCTGTTGTCAGTCAGTAACTTGCATGCAACCCCCACCATCGTGCATTACTTGGCTGCACGAACATCCGTATGTTTTAACTCGGTGGTTCTCAATTCCAGTCCTTGCGTACCACCGCTCTGCATATTTTGCATGTCTCTCTTATTTAACACTCCTGATTAAGACCAGCTCGTAAAAAAAAGAGCGCTCCATACATGAACTGTGGTCCGATTGACATAGTCCCTACACGGTCTTCATTGGTCCGTACTGCCCGAGCAGGGGAAATCCGAAGTTTACTTCACTTCGGAACGTTCATTCACGGATTTGCGCTACACCACGGCCTGCAGCGTCTTCACACAGAGCCGAAACTTACTAGAGAAGTGTGACATAATATACCTCTGTAAATAAATACAATTTAAATTTACGTCTTGCACACTTTAATGCCCTTTGAATGGAATATACGCTCCCTTCGAACTAGAACCATGGCGGAATATCCGGTGATGTCCACTTCGCAGGGCACTTACACTCGAATACAACAAACGTCTGAAGTGATAAGAGATACATACAAAATGTGTAGAGCGGTGATACTCGAGGATTGGAATTAAGAACCACTGTTTTAACTAAAATGCGTTGCGTTGAGCACAATAAAACTGAATTTCCTTCTAAAAGACTGAAAAAATATACTTTATGCATGAGATAAGTCTAGAAAAACGTGTAACGTTGCATGTTAGTTTATTTCTACAAAGTAACAAAAACATATAAATGTTAGTTGCTTGTACTATTGTAACAAGTAATTTGTAATTATTGTAGGCTGTGATTGTTTAAAAGGCACCAGTGAACAGTTACTCATGATACCTTGCCTGCCATTGTAAATATTGCTGGTCACATGAACACTATAAAATGACCTTGAACATGTCCCTTGGTTTCACTGCAGTGCCAGCTGTATATGGCGTTGGTTACCTAAGAAAATGCAGGAAATAAAGAAAGTCCAGACTCAGAGGGTGTCCACAGAATGTGAGAATTTCATCCGTTTAAAAAAAAGACTTGAAAGATGATGCGAGTTAGTTGAAAATATGTCACTTAACAAGTAACTTAGCAGGAGCTCTAAGAGAATACAGTATTGCGCTGGTTTGTGTCTCCAACTTTTTCAAAGAACATGAAATCCTATGAAAAGAAAAAGAGAACAAAGAACAAAGAGTCAGAACAGAATCTTGGGGAATAATATGTTGTAGTGCATGCGATTTCTGTTGTATTACAATATTTAATAACATTTTAATCCGATAGTTCACTTTAGACATTCTACTAACTATAAGTAACTTTGCAACTACATTTCTACTACCAGTTATTAGAGTATTAGCAGACTGTCTGCTTAATGTCTGGTTTATTTGAAGTGCTATAACACTTTATTTTTATGATCCTCCAACAGACATTCTACCGACTACACATTTATATCCAAGAGAGAATTTATGTATTTATAGGTTGTGGTTGCATAATGGTTAGAAGACTATTGTGGATCATTAAACGTGTCATTAGCTTAATACTCACAATAAGGAAGCAAGCGCCCATAAGTACAGCCTTCATCTTCACATCCATGTCCACTGGAAACTGGATGCCAAAGTTGTCAGTGTCAGTAAAGACTTCCTTTAACAGGCCGCTCCACTGCTTACTAATTTGACCGATAGGCTTCCCAGTACCGTCTTTGCCTTTGAGCTAAAGAAAGAAATACAAATTTATGGTTAGAAACCTACCAATTTCAAAATTATTTAGCTTGGTGTCACTATAATGTTTACCTTCGAATTTGTATATTAACAAGGCAACAACATGTCAACAACAATCACTTTCAATCCAATTCTAACAAGTCACCTCGAAGTTCACATCACCACAGCAGTTACATGCCAAGCAGGGCCCCTCGAGCTTCATCACAGTCTCCTTGTTTGGCCCCTGGATGGAGAATTTCGGATAACAGGGGTGCCAGTCCTGCTTCACATACCCTACAGTCGTTCCTGGGGGGGCCTGTACCTCCATCTGAAGACGAAATATAGGCATTTATTGTCATAGTGAATTAGAAATACACAGCAATGCCCAAATTGATTTTTAAGCTAGCAGCTATATGTGCATACATAGAAAATGTTCAAAAGGAATAAATTACTGTTCAGTGGAATAAATTCAAATGTAATTTATTCCTCTGATGTAAGCTGAATTTCTAGCAGCGATTACTCCAGTTTTCGGTGTCACACGATCCTTCAGAAATCATCCTAATATGCTGATTTGGTGCTCAAGAAACTTTTATTATTAAATGTTGTGTAAACAGTTGTGCTGCTTAATGTTTTTTGGAAACCATGATACATTTTTTTCAGGATTCTTTTATGAATAGAAAGTTCAAAAGAACAGCATTTATTTAAAATAGAAGTCATTTGTTACATTATAAATGTTTTTATGGTTTCTTTTGATCAATTGAATGCATCATAATGCAAAGACAGAGTGGCATAGAGTCCTACGTCCATACTGACTCTATGCCATTTATAACTCTTCACACACATTAATGTCAATAGTAGGTCACACGACATGTTCTTTAGATCACTGGTTCTCAATTCCAGTCCTGGGGTGGGGACCCCCTGCTCTGCACATTTTGCATTTCTCCCTTATTTAACACACCTGATTCTGAATCGGTGATTCAGATCATCAGCTCATTAGGAGAGATCCATGAACTGAACTGAGTGCATTAGATAAGAGAGACATACAAAATGTGCAGAGTAGTGGGTCACCAGGACTGGAATTGAGAACCACAGCTTTAGAAGAGTCACTAAATGAAAACCAACAAGACTTCACGTAACTAACATAATTAAATGCAAAGCTTTGATATGACTTGTCCATTATACCTCTTGCAGGCAGCAGGGGCACCAACAGGAGACACAGCGGAAAGGTCGGATCAGTCGTATGACCTCTCGATCGGCGTTGTCTTTGATCTTCATGTCAAAGCTGCGCAGGGCTCCACAGCAGTTGCGTGTGCAGCAGTCATTTTTCTCTTTGGCAGAATAAATCTTTTGACCGAGGCTATTCTTGATCTCATACTGGTTGTTGGTCTCAAAGCCAATTATTGCTGTATAGGACCAAAAAGTATGCAGAGAAATTAAACTAGGAGTCTTTGAGTGTTTGTTTGTGTTTAATGCCATGCCAGCTTCTGTGGCTATTTTCATGGCAAGAAAAAATTATGGCTAAATTATATCAGGTTTTTACTATTTATTTTCGCTAAAAACTGTATTTGGCTTAACTTGTTAAAAATCTCTTCAAAAGAGTTAACAATAAAAAAAGTTCTCTCAGTGTTAAAACCAGCACAATCTAATAAAACATGCTTCAGGGATAAAGGCTTTTGGCAGAGAGAACATGTTAGAGGATCGTCTAGCATTAAAAACTTGTGTCATCCTGGAATGACCTATTCTGCAGTGGGTAAAAACAATCTGGCCCAATCGATTGGAAAATTGATAGAAATGTATTTTTCCAACATTGGGGCTAATTTCTTGGAGTTTATTAATGTCTTCGAGTGTCTGAATTAAAGTAAAAGTAGCAAAAAAGTAATAGTGAATAAAATTGTCTCAGGCTTAAAATAAAGATAACACACAAAATGTAACAGACAAGCTTTGCTTTAATGCACTCAAATGATATAGTAAACAGCTTCAACCGCATTCACATAATACAGAAGAAGACTCACCCTCTAACAACTCCACTTTCTGATGAATAAGGATCTGATCAATCTGAAATGAAAAGAGTACACTAGTAACAAGACTTATACTAGGCACACTAATAAGTAAAGTAAATGTCAGAGAGAACTAGGGCGTTCAACTCTTCCTGGGAAGATCATATTAACAACTTGGGAAGTCGTCATTACGACGTCAGGTGTGTTAAAATCAGAGATTCTCTAATCACATTTGTACAAAACACACAGCAATGTTTATACTCAATTTATGAAGGTGCTGTAAACTGAAATGTTATTTTTATCATGTTTGTACACTCATCATATTTTGTAAATGCAATTTAGCTAGTTTTATTGTGAATTAAAAAAAAAATAATAATAAAAAAAGTACAGGCAAATTTACCATCCAAAGATTCCCCTCACAATCACGACTTTGCAGTAGTGTTCATGTGCATTCAACTTGTAAATATGAACTTTCTGACTATCTGACATTGAATGTACTAAATGACAAGGCCAACCTGAGTGAGGTACTCCAGACCAGGTGGTACTCCAGCAGGCACTGAGACTGGTGCAGCTACAGGTGCTAGAGAAGGTTGTGAGGAAGTTCATGAGGCACACCATCATTAGTCAGCATGCATTATGCAACAACACTCAAACTTCTTTTGCATTGTTTTTATACTATTAATGATTATTAGAATGAATCTTTTAGAATATTTCTTTCATCTTTGGTCTGTGTGGTCACTTTGCCCACTTACCTATTGTTCACCATTTACTTACCAACATTTTTTGTCAATTAAGACTAAATTTAGACATGCTTACCTCCATATGGCTGGCCATGGTGAGATGCTGGACTAACTGGACCAGGCTGATACATGACTGGCTGATCTGGAACTGGCTGGTATCCCACTTGGAACCCTGCAGGTGGTGCCGCCTGTCCAGGTTCTCCATAACCTCCCATGGGATAGGGGGGCATGGAGTGACCGCCCGGCTGGGGCATGGGATAAGGAGGCTGGTGTGGAGATGGGTAGCCTGGTATAAAACAATTTTAATACGCAAAGAAAGAAAACAAATATAATCTTAATAAAATGCTTCTTTAGCTTTACTCTGATGAGACATATTAGGCAATGTTGTAAAAATAAATCTGAAGGGAACGTGGCGTGGAGTTGGTATGCAGTAGATAATGAAATGACTGGAACAACTGACTTGATTTATTTTCTTTTAATCAATAAATACAGACACACAGAATTATATGCATGTATGTTAAGGACATCTTGTAAAATAAGAGATGCCAGGTTTGATATGGTTCATACAGGCCTTCCATGTTCTGTGGTATGGATCTATTTTAGACCGCAGCATACATGTGAGGCATTCCAAAGGAAAAATATATGAAAATAGCCACCAATAACCAGAAGGGGTCATAAATAATTAATTGTAACAATATTGACTATTTGTAGTAGTCATCTACAGTATAACGTCATCATGAACAATGCGTGTCATTGTATTTAAATATTTAGCATCTTCTCTATTTTACATCAGCTATTTACTCTGCAACAACCAGACATATAGATGAAAATTAAGCATTAGTCTCAGCAATTAGGACAAATATGTAATATCTGGATAATAAACTAATATATATATATATATATATATATATATATATATATATATATATATATATATATATATATATATATATATATAT
>NW_015505189.1:2432336-2452231 GCF_001515645.1 Sinocyclocheilus grahami | reverse complement strand
ATTTTTCTCTTTTTAAAGGTCGAGAGTTTCTCAATTTCTGGGCTAGCAATACTGGTTGCAAGCATCCTCAAATTTTATAATATTATTATTAGAAAATGTAAGTAATAATATATGGTTGAACACTAGCATTCAGCTTTGGCATCACAGGAATAAATTACTTTTTAAAACATTAAAACGGTTATTTTAAATTGTAACAGTTTTCCGGTGTATTATTGTTTTTATTTTTGCTCTAATAAATGCAGCCTTGGTGAGCTTAAGAGTCTTCTTTCAAAAAACAGCCCCACACTTTTTTGAACAGTATTGTACCTCAGGAGTGAACACAGCAGGTGTGGCTTAATATTTGACATGTTTAATCCTCCCATTGAACCAATCAGAAACTGCCATTTTCATATGAAAAGCCTCTTCATATAAACTATTCAAATCTTTCACCAGCTATTTTGAAGAAAAAAAAATGTTATACAGATTTTGCGATAAGTTGCACAGATCTGCTGTTCTGTACATTATGGGGCCATTGAGAAAAATTTTAAACTTCTGTAATATAAAACTCCTTTAAAGTATCAGTATTAAGGATGTAATCTATTAAATGTTTCATCTCCACAATAATACAGGCATTGATCAGACATTATTACATTTCCAGCCTAGACAATGACATAAAAAATGCAAATTAGCGCAAAAAAAAAAAAAGGTTGTCTATTCAAGACTGACAGACATGAGGTGCAGAAACAACAGTGCCTTTCATTAACAGCAGAGAGAAGACCCTGCCATGCATCAACATGCCTGAGGTCCTCAAAACAAACTTGCAAACATTTCACTCTGGGGGAGAAAGTGGTGGTTTTTAAAGTAACTAAATTTGGTTTTAATATATAGTTAAAATGTCCACCAACAATTCCTAACCACTCACACAGGGGAATCACTGAATTAAGAGATTGTTGATCGAGGCACCCACAATTCATGTCACATTGCTTGCTGGTGAAGTTATGGAGCTTTGATGAATGGCAAGGAATGTTGTGTGGTGACAAGTTTTGGCTACAGTGTTCATTGTGAAATATTGTATGTTTCATTGTTTGTTTCTTGTGTATTAAAAGTATTTAAAGGTAAAAAAAAAGGTCGCCTACCAGACCCACTGAGCTCACATTGATTCTAAGCTCTCAATTGTTGCTAATTTGATTCTCAAGACCCGCCACATGAAATTGCATCATGTTATCTTAATGTTCATGGTCACATGTCCTTGGCTCAAAGCATTATGTTAAAAAAAAAGAAAAAACCAAGTCATTTATCATTCAGACTTACTTATTGAAAATTTAGTCATGATGTTTGCAGACATCCACTATTCCACTCAAATTAAAAGGGCTAACAATCATTTTCTAACAACAGTAAATGTTTAGAGTAGCATACTAAATCATAAGAAAATCTGCATAACATGCGACTGAAGGGTCCTGAAAGGATTTTGAAACAAAGCACATTGGAATCAATCTTTCTTGCAGAAATGTATGTATTTTGTAAACAAACCAATTGCTCTGGATGGTAGTGTTGCATAATCCTTTACCTTCCCACACAAAAACCATCGACATTTAGGTCTTGTGATTGTATGTTTTGAACACTCCCATCTTGCCATTCCAGTTTTACAGTGCTAAACATTGTTTGAGCCATTCACCAGAACAAAGGATGAGACACGGACTTTTACAACAGATTTTTTTCCCTTTGCGTAATGCATTAGAAAAATGACTTACACATGAGCATGACTGGAAAACATTAATCTGTAGTTTCAGTAGAAAAAAATTATTAATGCTGTTAATCCACTCAACATGGACTAAATGGTGTCAGCCTGTTTGGTAAATACTAGCCTGAATTCCACAGCTTGTTAAGAACACAGTTGCTCCAAAGATGATGGCGTTAATGGTCCTAATGACGTTAAGGAATCACTTGACCGCCAGTTTAACAGCAAAATGCAATCAAGTGTGGATTGGACTAGGAATATTTTATAGTAAGAAAGTCTAACGTAATGTTTATTATCAGTTATCTGCTCTGAAGTGAGCAGTGACACATTTAGTCTTACAATAGAGCTACGACTTGCCCTAAAAGACCTCATCACAGATTTTCAGACATCAGTTTTGTATGATCAGGCAAATGTGTTGTACAAAAAGAAAAACTATAGGTAAAGCTAAAGCCACAGACGTTTCACAGTGTAATAAAACTCAGCTCTTAAACCTGCATATCCCGTGGAAACCTATAAATGTGGAACACAGCCACTTTTGTAGGCTTAACTTCCTGCATTCCTTTCCCCCTGACCTCTAGAGAAAATTAAAGTTTCCACCAAAACACACATCTTCACTTCAACAGGCATGAAACTGCACGAATCACACTTGAGGGGGAAAATGTAAATGGACTGTGTAGATGTAGTTTTCAGCACGGCGATTGTAAACTTGGGTGCTGTAGGGCCACTATTGCAAAACTCACTGGTTGTTTAAAACATTACATGCTGCAATTCTTAAACTAAAAATCCACAAACATGCTCTACTGCACGTCAAGGAAAATTAAAAACAGATTATCATTACCTGGGCCAGACATGTTGAAGACAGATCTGAGATTTTCAGAGCCAGCGTCGGTTTACCAGCACCTCGATCACTATGCGGGGGAGAAAAGGTAGGGAAGTTGTGTTTGCGCTGGAAACGAGCAGAACAGGTCCAAAAAGAACTGAACTTCAAATGAAAAGATCAATGTTTAAATCTTCTAGTAGCATTTTAAAGGGAATATAAAAGAAATACGCAAATATTTAAGGAAATCCGTCTAGTTCTCGTTTAGAGAACTGTATCGTGCTCAGCTTTTTTAGACGAGAAACATACTGAAGCAATAACACAATGACTTCATTTCAAATGGGTGTGGCTACATTAGATTGCGTTTCTCGTATGTGGTCAAGTACTATTTCTTCACAAAGACAACAGCAAATACGCCGAAGGATTCGCGAAGAAAATTGAAATAGCCTTCTTGGCTTATAATAAGCATGCTGATAATATGGCTATGATTTATCTACATGCTTAATGAACAAAGATTCTGTTTTAATTACGATGGTCACTTTATCCGCAGTTCATCTATTATAATAGCAATCTAGCATACACAATTCCTGCAAAACGGTATTAAAACATACTCCATATAGCCGAGACTTCGAAAAAGGGGGGAAAAAACAATCCACCATGAATACTCACTTACATCTCAGCTCTTGAGAGGCAGATTTGATACTCTTCAAACAAGCCTTAGGAAACAAATTCTCCACAGAGCAGTTCTTGTTGCAGTGATTATTCGGATGTACGGAAAGGGGAAAGTTTTCAATAATTTCCTTCACTTTCCCTTTACACTTTTGCTAAAAAAGACACGAAAGCGTTTAAACACTATGCCCAAACATGAAGCCTCGCTTTCTCTATGAATCTCCTCCCCTTTTATATGACGCATGTAGATTAGAAACCTGAGAAAGCCACAAGACTTCTAAGCAACAAAGTTAAAAGAAAATGAGGATGTTATTGTGCATTTTGCGCAGCGTCGGCGCCACGGGGGGGCCACCTCGGTCACTGTGCCCCCTCACCTCTGTTGCCGTCTCCGTAGTGGGCGCCCTGATTTTAGTCGGTGAGGCAAGGTACTGCCCTGGGAAGGTTTCCCAGGCTGTTAAATACACAGATTAAAAGCGAAATGTTTTCATTTCGGTTCGTTCTTATACAAAAAAAAACTTTTTTTTTCGTTCAGGTTATGCAGAGCGAAATAAGAACGGTGCTGCATTTAGAAAGAATTCTTATTAAATTTGCTATTATTCTTGTATTTTCAAACTGGTAACACTTTGCAGTTTCGAACTATGCCTTTACTGTATGACCAAAAATGACGGAGTAGTCTATTTGATGTTTCAGCTGTTTGATCGCGCCGGCGCCTCACGCGCACGCTAAGCTACTGCATTCATTGGAAACAGCGCATCCGTTCACCGTGCCGTTCGGCGTGAGACCCGCTCCACAGTGGCATATTTTTGCTCATTATGATATTTTTCCGTCGATACTGGAACGCGCGTGAACTACAAAGCCTATTTGACCTAATAAGGCTAATAGTTTAGCTTCAGCTACATCGCGAATATGGACACATTTGGATTTGTGCCTGAGAGAGGTAAGCCCAACTTTACCTTACGTTTCTTTATAAAGTAATTTGTTTTGGCATGCTTATTGCTAAGCATATATTATTATATACTGCAATTATATTTATCCATTAGAATTATATATTTTTAAATTCTTATTCTGTTCTGATACGGTTAAATTTAAAGGATTTGTTGTAAAGTGAGTGGTTTACATTCACTTCTGGCTTTTTTGTCTTGATTGCAAATGTTTTTTTTAATTTTTTTTTTATGTACGATGGATAATTAAAACAAAAATTAGGCATGTGTATTTATAACATCAATTACTAGGCCTACATTCTTTTTTCCAGAAATGGAAGGAACTCAAAATGTTGTGTGTTTGTAATTTTAATATTTTGATCTATTGGCCTATACAGCAAAACTACAGAGCTTCCAGTAGGTTATTTTATGGAGCTGTAAACACGGGAATCTCCGACCGCATGCAATCTTTGACGAACACCCAATTCATATATCAAACTAGGCTATATGTTATTAAATTGTACATAGGCTATATATCAGATTATTTTATTTACAAGTTTCATGTTTGTGTTTATCCCGTTTTTTTAAATTACTTTCAGAAACTTTTTTTTTCAAAGCAGCACCCCCCCAATAAAATTGATCTCAATAAAATAGCTTAGAAACTGAAAAGTTCAAGCATATATTTCTTAATAACTAGTAAATTCCACAGGTTCACTACTAGTAGAGAGACGCTGCCAGGTAGAATTAATTCACACACGCAATCGCTCTCACTAATGCATTCATATTAATGTAATCTTTACTGTGCTACTTTATCTGTATCTGATTTAGAACGAGCAGAAATCTGTGAGAAATATAACGACCCAAAGACAAAATAACTGATAAAAAAGCTGTCGTAAGAGCAACAGCCAAGTGGGCAGCGCTGTGTGATATGCCATAGCTGTGCACAAGCTGTTTATCACAACTCCAGACTTATTTGTTCATTAATGACGTCATCAGCGACTAGTCGACTTCGACTCGACTTTCATCACATAAAAGTCGACTTCAAAAAATCGGAAGTCGTTCAACCCCTAATCTCCACTGTTTTTGATAAATCAGTAACATATTTTAGTTGCATGTGCATTTTATTTTATTTAAACCTCCATTAAGTTTAAAGTTAATTCATAATCGAGATTTAAATCGTAGTTTAAAGTTATGGTGCAACAGGATTAAAGTTAATCTTAAATATAACTTAAATCCAAGATCAAAATGATGGGTTATATTTGTAAACCTGCTTATTTTTTAAAGGTTTAATGTTTGGTGCAACATAATTATAAGATAAACCTTGAAATAGCCTATTAAAATTAATCATTGCAAACCATTTAGCTATAATTTGAAAAAAAAAATGCACATAGGCCTTTATGAAGTGGGCAAGCGACAATAGGCCTAATGATCATTTAAAATATAATTTGAACAAGTGTTTCTTTCACAAAATGATCATTGTATATATAACTATAAAATATACTAAATTTTTCTCCCTCTTCACCAGGCACTCATGTCACTTTAATTTCTTTCGGGATAAATGAGTGTGGATTCACGTCTTGTAAATCAGTCTGTAGGCCTATATCGCACATAGCCCCTAAATTTAGCGATTAACTATGCATATTATAAACTTAACATTTAACATACAACATTTTTTTTCTATAAAATGATTTTGTTACTCTTAGTTATAAAGGATGATAGCACAACATTTTTGAATGACTGTCTTCATGAGTTTGTCTGCATCCATATTGCATGTTTCCTCTCACTTGTAAAGTATGCTAGCAGTTATTTCTTCTAGTTCTTTCAAAGCAGTTCTTTCTGCGTTTCCACTCACATGCTTTTAAATCATTGAGATTCCAAATAATGGCTCATTGGCTTAGATATAACACCTAGAAGCATATATTTTTATGCACACATGCGAAGTATGATGCAGCTGTTATTTCTATGAAATTCTGCTGTCTTTTCTATTCTGTTACTAATAAAATAGTTTTTTCACTGCTTGTCCTATTTTGGCACAATCCCTAAATTGAACTTGAATAGTTTTACTAAGGGCACCCAAATCACATGAAATTTAACTATATCACACATATTCTACCTGCCTTCCTGATATAACTAATCATAATTAATCATAATATACACTAATTTGGGCAAAGAGCACTAATGAATTGTTTAAGACTTGAAGCTAAAAGTTGAGGACTTGCAACTCGACTTGGACTTGCCTGTCTTGACTCAGGACTTGACTTGGGACTTGTCTGTCTTGACTCAGGACTTGACTTGGGACTTGTCTGTCTTGACTCAGGACTTGACTCGAGAATTGAATGCAAAGACTCGAGACTTACTTGTGACTTGCAAAACAACGACTTGGTCCCACCTCTTGTATCTCTTATCACTTCAGACGTTTGTTCTATTCGACCGTAAGTGCCCTGCAAAGTGGACATCACTATTCCGGCATGATTCCAGTTCGCATTTGAATGTTCCATTCAAAGGGCATTAAAGGGTGCGAGACGTGAATTTAAATTGTATTTATTTACAGAGGTATATTTTGTCACACTTCGTACTTCTCTAGTAAGTTTCGTCTGTGTGTGAAGACGCTGCAGGCCGTGGTGTAGGAGATGGTCCTCACTGCAGAACACAAGATCCAGGGGGCGTGGTTGGATCCACATCAAGGGGGTGGAGATTGGTAGGTTTAGGGGTGGAGATGGGTGGGTTTAGAGATCAGGGGGTGGAGACTGGTAGGTTTAAGTATAGGTAAGGTGGGAGGAGTTGGATCTGGATCCAACCACGCCCCCTGGATCTTGTGTTCTGCAGTGATGGGCTACTGGGGTGTAGCGCAAATCCGTAAATGAATGTTCCGAAGTGAAGTATACCTAAACGGATTTCCTGTGCTCAGGGAGTAGGGAGCAATGAACACTGTAGGGACCAAGTCAATTGGAGCACAGTTCATGCATGGAAATTTGTGTATTATTCGATCATTCGTTTTTTTATTTAATATTGAAAGTAGAAAAATTAGAAAATGGCTCCTTTTTAGTTTTTTTGTTTTTTTTCCCAAAAAACGAAAAACAAGAATTCAGCTTAAATTTTCATTTTTCGTTCATGGGTGGAAAAATGAATAAACAACTTGAATATTCAATTTCTACACGTGGGCGGGAATTAAATGCCCCTTTCTGCTGATTGGTCAGCTGAAGATCAAACCGTGCCTTCATCAGTTATTCCGCAGTATCACGCAGCAGAATACAGGTGCATCTCAATAAATTAGAATGTCGTGGAAAAGTTCATTTATTTCAGTAATTCAACTTGTTTGTTTGTTTAATTAAGAAATTAATGAATTAATTTGTTTAAAAATAAATATTTTAAACACTAAGACAAAAGGCTTGGATATATATAGGCCTATGTTCACGCAAGAACTGTCATTCTGACTGACAAACAAAAAAAAACTAAAGTCACCAATCTCTGCCATTAAGTCAAGTCAAGTCAAGTCACCTTTATTTATATAGCGCTTTTAACAATACAGATTGTGTCAAAGCAACTGAACAGCATTAATTAGGAAAATAGTGTGTCAATAATGCAAAATGACAATAGTAAACACTCATTTTTCAGTTAAAGACAGTTAACACAGTTAAATTGGCAAGTGCGAGCAGGACATTTTTATAAGCCTTTAGAATAACATTAAGGTGAGTAGTCACTCTAGTTCACACAGTTCCAATAAATTGCGATGGGTTAAATAAACTCAATAAGCAGACAGACGCGACTACAGTCAAGCGCAGACCAGTATTGAAGTGCACAGGAAATAAGCAGCAGTCATATTTAAAGCAGTTTAAATTAATATTGAGTACTGATTGATCACTTGGATTTTTTTCCCCATCAAGGGGAAATAACTTAATATTCTGTCATTTATAGTCATATGGTAAAATGTATATTTTTAATTGTGTAACGTTACGTTCAAAATAACTGCAAAATATCATGCCTTTGAAAAATAAAGAGAACAAAAGAATGCGCTGCTTTAGCTCATCTCAGTCTCCTTGAGCATCTTTCTGGCGCATGCCACAAACATGAACCACAGGATACTCATCTTTTAAAAGGCTTCATTTAGATTATTTTACATTAAATGCATCATATATGTCACTTTAGAATAAATCACAGTAGGCCTATGTATCATGATAAAAAAAGCGACTTTACAGTCTGGTAATACTTTAGGCCAGGGCTGTCCAAACTCGGTCCTGGAGGGCCGGTGTCCAGCAGAGTTTAGCTCCAACCCTAGTTAAACACACCTGAACCAGCTAATCAAGCTCTTACTAGGCATAGAAACTTCCAGTCAGGTGTGTTGAGGCAAGTTGGAGCTAAACTCTGCAGGACACAGTCCCTGCTTTAGGCTATAGCAAATTATTTCTTGGACCCCCTATCACTTTAAGAACTGCTTATCTGCACAGAAGAAAGACCTGTCTAGACTCTGCCCCGGTACGAGTTGTCTCGAGCTATTCATTAGTCTGTTTGATGAGAAAAATATGAAATTGATAAAATGGGTTATAAATACGTACAACTGCAGCAGTGGAGGACTATTATTCTGCTGTGTGATACTGCGGAAGAACTGAAGAAGGCACGGTTTGATCTTCGGCTGACCAATCAGCAGAAAGGGGCGTTTAATTCCCGCCCACGTGTAGAAATCGAATATTCCCAGCTAATCAAGCTCTTACTAGGCATAGAAACTTCCAGTCAGGTGTGTTGAGGCAAGTTGGAGCTAAACTCTGCAGGACACAGTCCCTGCTTTAGGCTATAGCAAATTATTTCTTGGACCCCCTATCACTTTAAGAACTGCTTATCTGCACAGAAGAAAGACCTGTCTAGACTCTGCCCCGGTACGAGTTGTCTCGAGCTATTCATTAGTCTGTTTGATGAGAAAAATATGAAATTGATAAAATGGGTTATAAATACGTACAACTGCAGCAGTGGAGGACTATTATTCTGCTGCGTGATAGTGCAGAAGAACTGATGACGGCACGGTTTGATCTTCGGCTGACCAATCAGCAGAAAGGGGCGTTTAATTCCCGCCCACGCGTAGAAATCGAATATTCAAGCTGTATATTCATTTTTCCACCCATGAACGAAAAACAAAAAAACGAAAAAGGAGCCATTTTCTAATTTTTCTACTTTCAATATTAAATCAAAAAACGAATGATCGAATGATACACGGATTCAGCTCTCTTCTAATGAGCTGGTTATCTGAATCAGGTGTGTTAAAATAAGAGAGACAAGCAAAATAAGCAGAGCTGTGGTAGCCTACATGAGGACTGGAATTGAGAACCACTGCACTATTATAGCAGGGGTGTCAAACCCAGAGTACACCCAATGCGCTATGGTGTTTTATCGCTTGAACTAATTTCCTGACAGGCTCACTCATGAAAACCACAAAACACCCACAAGACCATAAATAGCCATTTGCAACACCTCCAATCTGCTCTGAAATTTCATACAATAGGTTCATATAATGGTGTTTTGAGTGAATGCAAAATGTTGTTCTTAATGCGTTTGGCTTTTCATAACTCGATGGAAAAACTGCAGTTATTTACTAAACCAACTGCACACCGCTATATCCTCAAAGTCATGAGGTCAAAACATGTTTACTAAATCCTTTGGTCCTCTTGGCAAGAAGTGGAAAATGTAAGTTTTGGATACAAATATTTGCTTTATGTCATTTATATCTCCCCCGACAGGAGGCACAACTGAGCAGACTCTGAAATAGCCCATCTCATCCATTCAGACAATAGCTCAGGGTTCCTCAAATCTTGCCCTGGAGGGCCAATGCGCTGCAGAGTTTAGCTCCAACCCTGATCAAACCAATAGTATCCAGCTGCAGCCCTGCAGCACCAGCAGTTTCAGAACCACAGCCACAGAACCGGAAGTGAGGGGAGGAGCTTACATTTTTTTAAACAGTAGCGCCACCTTACGGTTTTTAAGGGGTAATTTGCTTTTAGAACACACCATACGTCATACTTTATGTATGCATTTTATAATGACATATTAAGCATTTTAGAAACATTACTATTGCGTAATTTAGTTGTAGACCTATACAGTTATTCGTTTCATTGTATTATGCGAGTAATTTCCTGTTTGTGATATTAAAAATAATGTTTGAAACTTCTGGGCATTTGATATGAAATATACTTTAATCACAAGATTCAAAATAAAGGTTTACTCCAAAGTCAAGAACACGTGCATCATACATTTTTCTGTATGAAAACTAAAACATACACACACACAAACAGCAGCATAATTTTAAAAGTAACAATCAAAATGTACACAATAATTCAATTGAATTTTATAAAATGAACAATTCACTATTAAGCCCATTTTGTCATGACAATCCTGCATGAAAATTTACAAAATTAACAATTCACTCTTGGGCCCATTTTGTTATGACAATCCAACAAAAATAACTCCCCTGCGCACAAGATGAAATATGAAGGGCACTCTGGAAACTTCTGTTCCAGGAGATTGTTGAGGGCCTTTTCCTTGTCCTCTTCCTCCATTATAAGGAAAAGAGGCTCTTCCACTGGCCCCCTGAGCAGATGTCTGTTTAATGGAGCCATTTCACAACTTCTGTCAGATTACTGGAATCTCCTTCATTACAGAATATTAAAGGAAAATGTAACTTTAATATTTCTTATTAATGTATATAGATAGATAGATAGATTTGAGACATACCTCACAAGCATAGCCTGTTATCCAATTGGAAGGGCCTCTTGTAGGGTTTCTGCACTGTAATATACATGTATCTTGGTTAATTTCAAATTGGTCAGAAGGGGGTGCAAATGTAATGGTGTGCTGGAGGAAATGTCCAGTACCTTTCAGAGAAAACCATCTGGAGTCCACCATCTCCGTATGATGGGAATGTCACAGTGGAAGACACAAACATAGAGAAATCTTTAAATATCAACTGCTACATCATAAAGGTCAATTACTTTAACTGATAACTACTTACAGATGTAAAATCAAAGGGTGCTCCCAAGACAAGATGTACTGGAAAACAACAAAAAATAAGAATCTTCTCCCTGTAAATGGCACAAAAAAACCTTCCTTGTTCCTTATTTAACAACTAAATAATCACACCAATAACTGGTTGCAAAAATGTATAGTATAGCCTAAAATAATTAAGTACACAGGTAAACTATTATGCAATAATAAATTGTGAGTACATACATTAAACAAACAACTCAAGATATGCATACCTCCACAGACAACTGCATGTTGAAGTGGATTTGAAGATTACTTTTTAATTTGACCAGTTTGGTTGGCTTAAACATGCTGGTCAAGCAGAAAATAGCTGGTAATTGCTGTAACACTTGTTGCACTGCTGCAGCTCAGGTAATGTGTCACCTCTCTGAATCCTTATGTCTCTACAAGAGATGAAGCCACACACAATTATCTCAATGATGACAAATTGGATTAAAATAACTAAAGTACAAGGTAATATTAACACACAAACAATGCATATAACAGAGGGAATTAAAGCAAACAATTTATTTTTTATGAATAATAAACGTCTTCAAAACTTCACCACAAGGCCCATTTACAGCATGCATCCGAAAATTAATCGAAACAGCCACAGAAAAAAAGTTATATACTATAAAGTATGACAACAAGATCAAGTTTCAATATAAGATAATAAAGCCAAGCACACATTAAGTTCTTAGCAGATAAATGCTTTACGTAATATATATGATAATTATCAAACATATGATAGCAAAAACATTACAGAATACTCACCGCGCTCTCTCGGTGTCAATAACTCCGCCCCTCACTTCCGGTTCTGTGGCTGCGGTTCTGAAACTGCTGGTGCTGCGGGTCTGCAGCTGGATATATCTCGATCAAACTCACCTACCTGGGAATTTGTAATGATCCCGAAGACATTGATTAGCATGCTCAGGTGTGTTTGATTAGGGTTAGAGCTAAACTCTGCAGGAAATCTCGTGGGCCAGATTTGAGGATCCCTGCAATAGCTGTTCTTAATCATCATTTTTTCCCATTATACACACAGTAATACCGGATAGCCTATTTGTAAAAATAAAGCACCGTGTATGTGTTATGTGAAGCATCTGCCAAGACTCAACAATAGCATGTGGTTGGTTTCACGGTCAAATAATAATAATAATAAAGATATAATAAAATAATAAAGAGAATTCTAGACAATTAAGCATATTCCAAAGATCATCTTAAATGTCATGACATAAAGGTTTGCAGTTTCACAAATATTTTTGTGAACCTTGTGGCCTATTTGTAAAATTGAAAATCTCCTCTGCACACACACAGTTGTGCTCAAAATTATTCATATCCTTGGTAAATATGATCAAAGAAGGCTGCGAAAATGAATCTGTATCATCAATTTTTATTTAAAACATTTACTAAAATCTAACCTTTCATTGGACAATAAGAATTTAAAATGGGAGAGAAATCTCATTATGAAATAAATGTTTTTCTCTAATACACATTGGTCACAATTAATCATACCCTTTTATCCAATACTTTTTGCAACCTTCTTTTGCCAAGAGAACAGCTCTGAGTCTTCACCTATAATGCCTGAAGAGTTTAGAGAATATCTGACAGGACCATTCCTTCATCCAGAATCTCTTCAGACGCTTCAGATTTCCAGCTGCATGTTGATGCTTCTCCTCTTCAGTTCACCACATTCATTTTCTATAGGGTTCAGCTCAGGAAACTTGGGTTGGCCAGGGCAGAAGCTTGGTTTAGTTCTCAGTGACCCATTTTTGTTTTGATTTTGATGTTTGTGGATCATTGTCCTGTTGGAAGATCCAACAATGGCCCATTATAAGATTTCTAGCATGGACAGTTAGCTTAACATTTTTTATCCATTGGTATTTTATAGAATCCATTATGCCATCTATCTGAACAAGATATCCAGGATCTCCGGCAGAAAAGTAGGCCCACAACATTAAAGATCCAGCAGTATATTTCATTGTACACATGGGGTACTTTTTTATCCCTGTGTGCACCAAACCCATCTTGAGTATTTGCTGCTAAAAAGCTCATTTTTTTAGTTTCAACTTACCATTGAACCCAATCCTGTTTAAAGTTCCAGTGGTGTCTAGCAAATAAATATGCTGGAGTTTGTTTTTGGATGAGAGCGTTTTCTTCTCTAGTTTTTTCTTGAAATCCTCCCAAACAACATTGTTTTTTTTAGGCTTTCTGACCCCAAGACTCAACTATTTTCTTGTGATCATTGGAGTCTTTGGCCACTCAAACTCTCCTCCTCACCGTACATTAGGACGATATAGACACACGTCCTCTTACTGTATTAGAGAAAAATACTTATTTCATAATGTGATTTTCCCCCACTTTTTTTTTTTTTTTTACTTTAATTAAAGGTTAGATTTTTTTTTTGTGAATGAAAGATTTATTTTCACAGCCTTCTTTGATCATATTTATCAAGGGTATGAATAATTTTGAGCACAACTGTACTAAAGCTGCTCTTTGCAATTGAAATTACTGCAACCTTTTAATTGATTTTAGCAGGTGATATTGATTGCCTATTGATAATAAAAAGCATGCCGAAAGTTTGCCCTAGAATCAAAATGTAGCTAAATTTGAGCTTGTCTATATTTTGTGAAATGTGGACTCTGCTTTGAGAATTTCAGTTAGCCAGTAGGTTGTGGCTTGTTTCATTGTCTTGTACCTGTAAAATGTTTTGATGAATCAAAATTCTTGGATAAGCATAAGAACATTTGATTCGAAAGAAGCTTGCTAAAGGAAAACAGAATCAGAGGGAATTTTTTTTTATTTTTGAATTTACAATTCCTTAATAAATAATAGTTATAATTTGGGGGGGGGGGGGGGGTGAATGTACAGCTACTTCCACCCCTAAATAAATTACAATGCAGATAAAAACAACAAAGAAACAATTTCATAACAGAAATTCACCACAAAATGCTAAACACAGAAAAACATGATCTATCCAGGCATTACACAATCTGTGCAGTAAAACAGCTTGTATAACTCAAAAGCTTGAAATCTTGCTCTCAGTTTTAAATTAAGAGACTGCATTTTCCACAGAGATTTACAATATAGTTTCTGTCTGTAATGTCCTGTATATCGTCTGTGGTTTATATGTAATGTTAGGTATAATGTTTTTCAATTTGAATTGCCACTTGACTATAATACGGTAGCTAGTTAACTGCATGTTATACTGACTCAGTAGTTACTGAAAGAAAAGAAACAGCATACACTTTTCGACTTGCTCAACATTCATAAGACAAAACTGAGTGAGGTCTGTAAACCAGACAAATATATTTTGAATCTAATGAAATACAAATGTAGTGAGCAGAATTGAAGAAACACTGATCCATAAATTTCAAGACATGGGATGAAAATGAGTAGGGCAATCTGCACTCTGCATATTACTAGAGATCTTATTGAATATATGAAGTGCTGAAAATTAACCATCCATTTTATTATCTGAAACATTCTGGAAAAATATTATTGTATCTACAAGAGTTTTTATATAATGAAAATACACAATACATTACATATGTAATCCAAAAACATTACCAATTCTGCAATTTTTTTAACAAAAAGTCTTATATTTGTGCTGCCAATGGACTCTTTAGAATTTCATTGTTCTAAATTTGGAACTCGGAAAGATTCTGGGTACTTATAGGGCAGAAATGAGAAGGCGGGATTGTCAGAAATGATCACACACACACACACACTCATTTTACACTAATTAGAGTAATCAGCAGCAATGATTTGTTCTCAGTCTCTGTTGACTGAGATCTGGGTGGATTGCACCGACCCTGTTTAGTAAAGGTAGTTTATTTTCACCATGGGTTGTCTGTCAACAGCTAGTCTATGTCTGGGGCCCTTGTTGCCAGAAATAGCAATAATTAGGATAGGGAGGGAAAAGAGGAAACGAGAAAACGTGTCAGACTGCTGGTAAGCCATCCACAGAGGCCGCCCCTGCTTTTTTTCAACTTGCTTATGTATGTGTGTGTGTTTCCTCTGATAATACTACGACCATCCCTAATGAGAAAGAGACCGTTTTGGTGTACGTGGAGGAGAATCCAATGTTTTGAAACTGTGAAATTGGGCGAGACGATATTATCTGATACCCGAACAGGCCACACACAGTGTCTCCAAATGACAGAACATTCAGAGTGTGTACAAATACCAACTAGTTACAATGCACAGGCTTGCATCAAATGTCTCATAAAATTACAAATAAAATCACAAGAGATACACAATATTTCAGAACCATTAGCCAATATTAGAAATTGTATTCATTTATCCATATTGGTTGATATTATACGTTTAACTTTTCTGTCATTTAACACTTAAAGTTATACTTAAAAACACTAATAATTTAATAACACTTAAATGTAATCTTTGGCAAATTTCAATATGAAAATACAAATTTTTTATATATAATTTTATGATGCCTAAATTCCCTTGTAGCATATTTGTTAGTGTTTTATTTTTAATTTCTGCAGACAATATAGCGTACAATTTTTATATCAGTCATTTATTCATCATAAATTGAAATAGTTTAAATATAGATAAACATATGAGAAGAATATTCCATGTCATTATGAATACTGATTTTTAATTCTCTTGCAAGATTCTGTGGCCGCTCAATGTAGATATTGTCAACCTGTTAAGCCGAGTTTGAACTAGAACATTCTAACAACAACCAAAACGATGCTTTAATTATGTTCTAATCTTTTTGGAGAGTGGGTGAAGTCATGCTAGACACACACTCCCTTTATCCATAATCTCTTGGTCATCCTATATAAACCCACCCCAGCTTCAGGTCTACAAATACCCAAAACACACATGCCCTTGACAAAGAGGACGGCAAGGCAACATAAACACACAAGTAGGAACAGAGCAGGACTGTCAAACAACTCCTGAAGAAACTTCCAAAGGACAGACTAATTTGTCAAGAAGGTAAATATTAAAAACACAATATACTTTAATTCAGTTCTGAATTTTGTCCAATAAATGTGCTGAATTTGCTACATTTTCTAAAACAGTTTTTATCATTTCTAATCCGCTTATTGTGTTTGCTGTTAGCAGTTTATCTTAATACATGCAAATATTTGGGGTCCAAACATTTCTAAACATCATGTTGTGTGGTGTTGTACCCTCAGATGACGTGCTCCAGGTGTTTGCTACTTATTCTGGTTGTCTACTTCTTGATGGACAAGCTTTTTGCTTTCCTGATACCAGACAGACTGCGAGTGAAAAGAGTAAATATCACATTAATTATATGCGGAGTTAATTCTCTTCTTGAGAGCATTTACATTTATATACAGGTTTTAATATAGCATTGCAATAAAAACACTTTAATATGTCACATATTAAAATGCATCTGATTTCCTGCAGAGCAATCACAGGTCAGATCAGGAGATGTCGCCACACATCTATGAGCTCTCTGATCTGGCAGACTTGTTCCCAGGAAATGAAGGGGAAATGACTCGGGACTGGGAACCCAATCCCGCCAAGACTCCCGATTTCTTTTCCCCTATGGAACACAGCAATGTGCAACCAGCAAACAGCAACCGCCGCAAAAACAAGGATAAGAGGCGAGTAGAAATATTTACTGTTATTGTATTAAAAAATATTATTTATATGAAAATATTTAAATTCAAGTTCAATAAAAATTAATAGAACATTTTTATTTTAATTGCTATAACTAACCTCAGTATTAAATTCTTTTAAATGTCTGTTTAAAAGAGCTTTCCAATTTTTTTATTTTTTGGATATGGAACTCTTAGTTCTCTGTAGAAGCGATCTCAATGTTTTCAGACCCCAAATTCACACACGATTCCTATATTTATTACCCTGAATAGGAGGAGGATCACGGTTCCTCTGGACCCCATTGGAAGCTCCTACTTGTCTTCCAGGAACAGAAAGGTATTTTCTATCAGAGAAAACCACAGTGGTTTGACTACATATATTTGAACTCAACAGATTGCATATCCTATTAATGTAAAAATAAATATTTTTCCCCCTTAGGAGGAACCTGAAGATTTTAAGGAATACGATGCAAAGTGATCAAACTAACAGATTACATATACCGTTACAAAGGACACCTAATGTTTTGGTCCTTTTTCGCTTGTGTGATTTTTTTTATATATATATATTTTATTGAACTTTTGGTTTCTATTAAGTCATTGGATCTCAGGTTTATAAACTGTGACTTATTTATTTGTATTTATGTTTTTCCAATATTAGCTTACCCACTCCCTCTAGTGGTGTGCAAACTGACAGACACTGTACTGGTGTTGCTGCAAAATAAAATGTACATGAATAAACTATTCAATCATGTCTAATGTACTTTCAACTTATTTTAAATCACAAAATACATGATGCATCTTAACACAAAAGTTAGATTAGGAAAATAAGACATTCTAACCCCAATAAAGAAAAGTTTTATTTCTCTGGGTAGTTAAAGAAAACAATATCAGATGCAAAAAAACTATTTGCTTTGCTTTTCTCTTCACTTTCAGATATGTACACTTCTCAAAATCTGTAATATATATGAAACATGAAGCGAGAGAAGTCTGGCTTTTGGGGATTTCCAATCCCCCTTGCTTCGCAAATAAAACAAAGGAAAAAAAACTCCAAACAATAGTCTCCAAACTATTTCAAAAGAAAGAGCTTGTAGCAGAAATGAGTAATCTTTGCCAGTTCTCAGAGTTGAAAACCCCCAAACACTTCTTGAAAACAATAATTACAACCATTTCATTCGAGGAAAGCTTCAGCAAAGCTCCTAAATCTAGCATTCACATCTTATTAAACTGAAATCTTCCAAAAAATTGAACACATTGAGAAAGAAAAAAAAAAACACTACGTTGTGCAAGTAATAAAGACCAAACAGTATTGATAGCTTCTTCGATAAAGTACATGAGTTAACATTAAGTAGAATTAGATTAAATTCATTTTTGATATCAATAATTGCAACTGAATGGAATTCCTGTTTAAATGACTCGTATAGCTCTTTATATTTGAATATCTAATACGTGTTAGCTGACTGGTCAAGTCCATTTGGGTTCGATTTCTTACAGAAATATCAAATGAAGAGGTTGTAATCAAATGGTTTTATGATCACCTACAGGAAATGGCACTCAGATTAACACATTACATCTATTAGTCTTCAAACAATGGCATCTATCCCAATGAAAAAAAATCAACTGGACAGTTCACTAAGAAATAACGCATTTTCTAGTAACAGCAGTGTCAACAATTTCTCATAGCAGCTCTTTGGCAAAATCATAACATTTTTCTGTATTTTGTATAGGTTTTTTTTTTTTTTTTTTTAAACTTTTAAATAGACTCTTATAGTACCAAAGTAACCAATATAGTATACATCTGTGAAAATGTAGTGTGGCTTCTCTAACTTCTCCAAAGGAAAATAGTGCCACTTACTAAATATGTAAGCTGCTTACTTTAAACAAATGACAATTTTGTGTGACAAAGAATAGTGTACGCATCTGTGGAATAGTTACAAATGAGCCAAGATCAATTACCAACTCAGGAGGTAAGAGATCAAGTCAAATATTATTTTTCAGCGAACTCTGCATTGGAGACTATTGACTGTTAAACATGTAAGGAGTAACTGGTCGCCAAAACTAGAACTGCAAAGAAAGAGAGGAAACATTTGATTTTGAAACTAATTGTTTTGGATACAAAAACTAGAGAACTGGGAACATTCAGAGCTTTGAGGGAATGAAGACCCCCTCATCTAAGTGTCTTTCTTATGACTTGACCGTCGAGAGTCTCTGCATTTGTGGCAGTTAAATATGTCGGGCACATTAGACTTCTTAATTTTGGCGCAAGAGAGGTGCACCCACACACTGCACTGACTACATTCAATCATGGGCCGTCCTGCAAAGGGTTTACCGCAGTAACAGGTGATCAAGTCCCATGAATCATCCCCTGTAAGGAAAAGACGCATAAAATTGTTTTAAAAATTAGTATTTAAATTGTAAAATCATGTAATTATAAAAAAAATAAAAATAATGTTTAACAATATTTAAATACATATATACACACACACATATACATATATATATATATATATATATATATAGCTGCTGAAAACATATACGGAGTTTACATTTTTTCACCACACTGACATAAAATTCTGTAACAAAATATTAAAATCCTTCAATGATTATTTATGAGCATCTCCAAACCATCTAAATCTTCTTCAGTCCCTAATAAACCCACCTGACTCTACCATTATGTCTTCATCCGCAATCCAAGTCTCGCCTTCACTGGAACTCATATCCGCCTCTCTGGTGGCTTCCTCCTTTTCTTCTTTCACCTGGGCCTGTAGTCTGCGCTCAGCCGCTGCTCCCTGGTCCAAATGCTCCTCTCCATGTCCGAGACCATTCTCGGAGTCTGTCTCGCTGTGGGCCGAGCTCTTAAGCTTCTTAAAGGCTTTGGACTGTTTGGGGTTTTTACTACGCTTGATCCTTGCACGCTTCTCGCCACCGCTGCTGCCATCGCCAGCGCCTGAACTTAGAGAAAGATGCTTCAGCTTCTTGTCCTTTTTGCGCTCAGCTTTGCTGGCCACCTGGCCCTCATAAAAAGGGTCTTTTAAACACATTTTACCCATCAGGGTGCTGTCAGATGACAGCCGCCTCATGCTCTTGTTGCTCTTATTGGCACGAGCCTTGCGAACGAACGTGTGGATGGTGTGCAAGTCCGACGTGCCGTGACTCCAGTTGGGAGCCATGTT
>NW_015505189.1:2409558-2432274 GCF_001515645.1 Sinocyclocheilus grahami | reverse complement strand
CATACATACATACATACATACATACATACATATATATATATATAGCTGCTGAAAACATATACGGAGTTTACATTTTTCACCACACTGACATAAAATTCTGTAACAAAATATTAAAATCCTTCAATGATTATTTATGAGCATCTCCAAACCATCTAAATCTTCTTCAGTCCCTAATAAACCCACCTGACTCTACCATTATGTCTTCATCCGCAATCCAAGTCTCGCCTTCACTGGAACTCATATCCGCCTCTCTGGTGGCTTCCTCCTTTTCTTCTTTCACCTGGGCCTGTAGTCTGCGCTCAGCCGCTGCTCCCTGGTCCAAATGCTCCTCTCCATGTCCGAGACCATTCTCGGAGTCTGTCTCGCTGTGGGCCGAGCTCTTAAGCTTCTTAAAGGCTTTGGACTGTTTGGGGTTTTTACTACGCTTGATCCTTGCACGCTTCTCGCCACCGCTGCTGCCATCGCCAGCGCCTGAACTTAGAGAAAGATGCTTCAGCTTCTTGTCCTTTTTGCGCTCAGCTTTGCTGGCCACCTGGCCCTCATAAAAAGGGTCTTTTAAACACATTTTACCCATCAGGGTGCTGTCAGATGACAGCCGCCTCATGCTCTTGTTGCTCTTATTGGCACGAGCCTTGCGAACAAAGGTATGGATGGTGTGCAAGTCCGACGTGCCGTGACTCCAGTTGGGAGCCATGTTTGAACTCGCTCCACCTAAAACGCTGCCTTCACCTGAAGCACCAGAGCTGTTTGGAGAACTGGAGGATACTGGTGACCATGGCCTTTCCTGTGGACAGAGACAGACATCTAGATGGGTTGCATGATATTTGGTCATGCCATTACTGACATCTACAAACACAGGTTGAAAAAAAGAAGAAAAAACAGTGCAGGTGCTAAAGAAGATATTCAATGGAAAACATAAATTGACAGCACAGGTTAAATCATGGGGTGCCCAATCCTGGACCTGCAGAGTTTAGCTCCAACTTGTCGCAAAATACTGATTCTTGTAATCCTGAAGACCTTGATTACATTGGTTCGGGTGTGTTTAATTGTGGTTGGAGCTAAATTCTGCAGGACGGTGGCCTTCAAGGTGCAGGACTGGCCAGACCTGTGGTAAACTATGTAAATCTGTGGTTCTCAATGCTAATCCTGGAATTCCCCAAACACTGCACGTTTCAGACGTCTCCTTAATTGAACACAATTTATTTAAATCAATGGCATTTGGCACCAATAGCTGCATTTTGGATTCTTGGATTATTCACAAATTAGCAGTTTTTTTTGTTGTTGTTGCACAGAACAGTCAGTTATCTATCTATCTATCTATCTATCTATCTATCTATATATATATATATCTATATATATCTATATCTATATATCTATATATATACACACACATACACACATAATCTAGATGGGTTGCATGATATTTGGTCATGCCATTACTGACATCTACAAACACAGGTTGAAAAAAAGAAGAAAAAACAGTGCAGGTGCTAAAGAAGATATTCAATGGAAAACATAAATTGACAGCACAGGTTAAATCATGGGGTGCCCAATCCTGGACCTGCAGAGTTTAGCTCCAACTTGTCGCAAAATACTGATTCTTGTAATCCTGAAGACCTTGATTACATTGGTTCGGGTGTGTTTAATTGTGGTTGGAGCTAAATTCTGCAGGACGGTGGCCTTCAAGGTGCAGGACTGGCCAGACCTGTGGTAAACTATGTAAATCTGTGGTTCTCAATGCTAATCCTGGAATTCCCCAAACACTGCACGTTTCAGACGTCTCCTTAATTGAACACACCTTATTTAAATCAATGGCATTTGGCACCAATAGCTGCATTTTGGATTCTTGGATTATTCACAAATTAGCACAGTTTTTTTTGTTGTTGTTGCACAGAACAGTCAGTTATCTCTCTCTCTCTATATATATATATATATATATATATACACACACACACACATATACACACACACACACTGATTCTTGTAATCCTGAAGACCTTGATTACATTGGTTCGGGTGTGTTTAATTGTGGTTGGAGCTAAATTCTGCAGGACGGTGGCCTTCAAGGTGCAGGACTGGCCAGACCTGTGGTAAACTATGTAAATCTGTGGTTCTCAATGCTAATCCTGGAATTCCCCAAACACTGCACGTTTCAGACGTCTCCTTAATTGAACACAATTTATTTAAATCAATGGCATTTGGCACCAATAGCTGCATTTTGGATTCTTGGATTATTCACAAATTAGCAGTTTTTTTTGTTGTTGTTGCACAGAACAGTCAGTTATCTATCTATCTATCTATCTATCTATCTATCTATATATATATATATCTATATATATCTATATCTATATATCTATATATATACACACACATATACACACACACACACGTCCTCTACTCTTACAAAATACACTGTAGTTATCTGCAAAAGAAAAATAAAAGCAATGTAAAATATATACATCTAAAAAGTGAGTACAGTATAGCGTTGACATGAGGGCACATGGACATTATATATACACTGTGCATGCTATTTGAAAAATACAAAAAAAAAAGACTATTTCTATCAAAATATTTTATTTCTATCACTCTCTCCCATCTTGTACAGAATTTATATTTTTTCTAATATAAAAAACTGTGTATAATGAGGCACAGATTATTTATTTGATTTATTTTAAAAATTATAAAACATTTTCATGATCAAGTCAATATTGTTAATTGTAATACATTTCAGCCCTATTTTTGTAAATACTGATTTTAAAAACCACCTGCCAATTAATCAGTTAACTTAGTTATCACCATCTGCAAAATCCAGTATTGGTTGAATTCTAGTCATCAGCACATTAGCACATGCTTGGAATGAGTGTCAAAAAGATGCAGCACCAGGACGTCTCTGGGAACAGGAATTTAAAAAGGGCTTTAATTCATTAAACCACACCTAAATGTGAAACAATGCTCCATTCTTACCTCCTTTGGAGAAGGGATGTAACCAGCATATGCAAGAACAAAACTGCAAAACTTGTTGAAGTCCTCCACTGTCCTCTTTCTTCTCTCTGATGGCTGGACATGAACATTATTTATTAGCATTTGGACAAGCACTGCCATCTGTAGGATGAAAATCTCATTTCCTTGTTTGACTTACCAGAGTCTCTGCTTTGCATTTCAGTAATGAATCTATGTAGAAAAATGAAGGGGAGAGAATAACATTAATTCATGGCTAAATAACTCGCTTAACTGAGAAAACGTCGCATTTGGAATCGATTTGTGCAGTTTTCATTTTTACAAACCTGGTGAAAGTGCGTTTTCGACGGCAAGCTAACGCGCTAACTGTGCTATTCCTCGCGACACCCTGTTGATTGAGGCGTAAAATTCAAGTGCGCAGGGCACCATTTTACATCCAAATATCCACACGGTTTAAGGGACTTTAATTGTGGAGAAAACTAAACTAATTTAGTGACAAAAACCTTAAGCTATAGCAGTCACAATGGCGAGAGGACGCAGCACCTTGAGGCTTAAGCCTTACTTTCGACGTCGAAGCACGCCAAGACAACTTTTCTAGTTTGGGAACTCTTATAAAAGTATGTATGGTTGATCATGATGTAGTTACAACGACCAAATCGGTAAGTGTTGAGTGGAAGAGACCCCATCGGCAACACTCATCCCGGCGTAACAAAGAGTAACGTTACAGTCAGGCAGCGAAATGCTACCACGCTATGCAGGGACCCGTCTTAAAGCAACATTTCTGCCTTAAATGGCATTGAAATATCAGAGAAACAGCCGATCCGGCACCTGGTTAAAGTGATCAATAACAGCAAGTGATTTTAAATTGAGCTGGTTTACTTTGCGACGACAAAATGCGCAACGCTGCGAAACTGCGGTTTTGTAAACGTGCCCATCATTTGAACGGAAAGCAGTGGTTGGATATCATGAATGTTTAAATTATTTATGAATTACAGCTTTAACAAATGGCTACAATCAACAGGAGTAATTTCACTATTGCACAAGATAGCAACTGGGCTAACGTTAATCCCCGTATGAGCCAGCTCGTCGGCGCAGTAAAATGTCCTCTTTTTCATTACCACAATCAAACAGTACAAAGTGTCTGGCAACGAATCAAGTTTACTAGTGACACCGGTCTGCTAAACTAAAGAGTATGTAAAGTTACTGCAGTATTAAAGCTGCTAACAGGCTAAGGTAACGTTAGCTGGCTCTGCTAAAACTGAACGATGATGATGGGTGTTGCCTATCACAACATGGGTAAAGTTTGAATATTTGAAATTCAAGTCTTGGGTTTTCCTTACCTTGGTGTTCGGACATTATTTCAAGCATTGTCGCCTAATAACCTCGATCCTCTTCAGTTGGGTGACGCCGTGCAGCGTCAATCTTCGCCCGGCTTGAGCGCAGCAAGCCCCGGCTGACTAGCTGTAGTCTAGTTAGCTGGGCATCAGAATGATTCAAACGACGATTTTACTTAGTTTTACAAACGGGTCCGATGAAATATCGCTGGATCTTAAATCCCGGGAAAGATTAATTAACTTAATTTTGGCCAGCAAGCAGCGCTGCAAAACATAATCCAGCTGGCAGTTCAATTACCTAACGGACCACCAAGTAAAAAAGAACCAATAATAAAACCAGGGATCCAGCATGTTTTTGCAACTAATGTTAGTAATATAAATGTACGTTCGCGCTATTATCCCTTTTCGACGAAGTGGGGAAAATTATCAAAGTTCTGCAAAAAAAATAAATAAAAGTAACGTCTGCGTGTCGCCTCACTGGAGTCGACGATGTCAACTGACTCCAGAAACCCCTTGCGGTCAAATTGTTGTTGCGATGTAAAATTTTCTCTTCAAGCGTTTATGGGACATGTAGTTCAACCAATGAGATTTGCGAGACCACAAGATCCAGGGGGCGGATCTCCACCCCCTGATTCCGAAACCCACCCATCTCCACCCCCTATATGTGGATCCAACCACGGTCCCTGGATCTTGTGTTCTGCAGTGAGGGGCTACTGAGATTTGCTGACAGATGGCCCTGAATCCAATGATGAATAAACAACAATTCCCATGATTCATTGCGGTAGTCGCTATATTCATGGGAAACTGAGTTTATCTGTTCCAATTCTATGGTTTTGTGTTTGCTCTAAGCGTAGTACACAGGTATAAATAAATAAAGGTATATTTATTAACTTGCATCTTTCTATGCAGATCGTTGGACATTTCAATCAATAAGACCTGTAGTTAAACAGGCTGGTTTCCTTGTCATTCCCTTGGGGTGAAAGGTGGTGACGATTATAGGGGCCCACGGCTGAGGAAGGGCCCCCCGGCGATTTTTTTGATGAGCCACTGCTGCATGTCATCACGAAAGCATAGCAATTGCATGTGTTTTAAAGCCTTGCTAATTTAACCATTAAAAGAGTTTAAAGCGTTCAAGCACAAGATGCGAAAGAACTGAACCAAGTGCTCGCGCACTGAGTTCGGTGCCCACACAGAGAGCCGCGTCTCACAGACAGTGCTCAAACACCGAACCAAGCTTTCCTTCGATTCCTCTCGCACCTGAACAATCAAATATACCTCACCAGTTTAAACATACAAACACAAAAAGACGAGAAAAGCTTAATTCAGCACCTGCAAGCTGTGTTATGTGCGCACAGTGCACACGCAGAGAGCCACGTCTCACAGCCCTTGAACACCGAATTGAGTTTTTGCTCTTGAACTGACAAATACATACAAAATTAAGTAGATATACCTGTCTTGGCGAAAATCCTCAAAAAAAAAAGTTGGTTATTTCTTAAGTGAACATAAACAGTTGAAAAAAGAAATAGGATGTGTACCATTATTTTGGATGTATTGTCTATTAAAATGACCGCGCCTAATTTACTAGCTGCTGTCGGTGTCCTTAAAGGGTTAGTGCACCCAAAAATTCTGTCATTAATTACTTACCCTCATGTCGTTTCAAACCCTTAAGACCTTTGAAACAGATCTGACGTGACACAGCTGACACAGAACAGCATACGCTGTTTACGTCCAGCGGATAATCTCCAAAATGGCGCTACAGGGTGATGCGGAGGAGACGAATTGTTGAATAAAGTTTTTTTTTTTCTCTTTTGCACACAAAAAGTATTCTCGTAGCTTCGTATAATTACGGTTGAACCCCTGATGTCACATGGATTATTTTACAGATCTCCTTGCTATACGTTTCTGGACTTGGGAACATTTCAGTTGCGTTACTGTTTATGCAGGGTCAGACAGCTCTCAGATTCCATCAAAAATATCTTAATTTGTGTTCCGAAGATGAACAAAGGTCTTACGGGTTTGAAACGACACGAGGGTGAGTAATTAATGACAGAATTTTCATTTTTGGGTGAACTAACCCTTTAATATTAATCCAATAAATTAAATGAGAGAAAATCACTCACTGCTCTTTACTGAATTAATTGTAGTTTTAACAAGAATTCATTAATTGTTTAATTTGTATCTTTGTTCTATTTATTTATTTGTGCTATTTATACAGTTTCAAACAGGGCCCACGGGTACAACCAGCACCGGGGCCCCGCAGACGTATTAATCCTAAACCAGTGGAATGGCCAAGCATCTGTACACTCTTAAAAATAAAGGTGCTTCAAAAGGTTCTTCAAGCGATGCCATAGAAGAACCATTTTTGGTTCCACAAAGAACCATTCAGTCAAAGGTTCTTTAAAGAACCATCTCTTTCTTACCTTTTTGTAATCTGAAGAACCTTATTTCGCCACAAAGAACCTTTTGTGAAAAAGAAAGGTTCTTCAGATGTTAAAGGTTCTTTATGGAACCATTTAGACAAAAAGGTTCTTCTATGGCATCGTGAAGCACCTTTATTTTTAAGAGTGTACACCACAAAATAAACATTTATCTTCGAAAGGGGGCGCTTGCGGCTCAGGAAAATTTGGTTCGTAATCATCTAAAATAATTAAAATCTAGCAAATATGTAGTACGGGTTGGGTGTCTGCGGGCCTGAAAGTGTAATCAGAATCAGATTTTGCTTTATCTGCCAAGTGTGTGCAAACACACAAGGAATTTGTTGTGTTTTTTAGGAGCTCTTGGTACATACATGACATGAGAACAGAAAGAACAATTAAATAAGACTAAAGAAAAAATAATAATAACAATGTGGTAAAATCTGGATCAGAAGATTTATGTACAGATTTGTGGAATTATTTACTCTACAGTTGTATAAATAAAAATATGTATATGTATTTACATAATACTTGAAAGACAGGTAGTTGCTGGAAATGGAGAAATTAATTGGTCTACAGAAAACAAGTAATCATTTCTGTGCTTTAAAGGGGTCATATGATGCGATTTCAATTTTTCCTTTCTCTTTGGAGTGTTACAAGCTCTTGGTGCATAAAGAAGATCTGTAAAGTTACAAAGACTAAAGTCTCAAATCCAAAGAGATATTCTTTATAAAAGTTAAGAGTCAGCCACACCTACCTAAAACGGCTCGTTCTAACACACCCCCACATGTCTACGTCACGATGTGGGAAGATTTGCATAACGCCGCCCAAATGTTCACACAAAGAAAGAAGGCATAACTTTTATTCTCGCTGTAGTATTGTTGTTGCCGCCGCTGCCATGTCGTGAAGGTGCTGTGTGCTTCGTTGTGAAAGCTAATCTACTTTGTTTGGTCTTCCAAAAGAGGATGATATCCGCTTCGTCATGCCAGGAGCTAATCTGTGCTGGTTGCTGAGGGAATACATCAACTTTCACCATGGACAAAGCGGAGTCCAGCCCGCCTCAGCTCACTCTATCCCGGCCTCAGCACATGCTAAGCCGGGGCTTCCCCTCACGGGAGGCCGCTGTGTTTTTCGTTGCCACTGATGATTCAAACACATCAACTTTCACCATGGACAAAGCGGAGTCCAGCCCGCCTCAGCTCACTCTATCCCGGCCTCAGCACATGCTAAGCCGGGGCTTCCCCTCACGGGAAGTTCGTTGCCACTGATGATTCAAACGTGAGTTTTGGGCAGTAGAGTAGCACTTGTTGTTTGTCATTTCTCCGATCACAAATGCAGACAGAGTTTTATGTTTACGCGGCGCAATGCAACGCAATGCGTAAAAAGACAGTATAAGTCATTATAATCAGTAATTGTGTCCCCACTGGATGCAACAAATGCCTCGTTTATAATGGGTTTTAATATTTATGTCTCGTAGCTCCGGCCGGGACACGGTATCAACAGTATGGTGAGGGGTGTAACAATTCCATCACACGCTTGAGGTATTCGGCCAATCACAACGATTTGGATTGCTGGCCAATCAGAGCACACCTCGCTTTTTCAGACTGATGAGCTTTGTAAAAATCGACGCGTTTCAAAAAGGCATAGAGGAGAAACAATAATGTACAGTATGTGGAAAATAATGTGTTTTTTAACTTTAAACCGCATAAACACATTTCATTACACCAAATACACAAAATAATGTTATTTTTAGCAGCTTCATATGACCCCTTTAAAGTTTGACCAAAAGGCTGTAAAAGGTCTTAAACATCTTAAATAGAATAAAAAAAGTCTCAAATGCTATAATATGTTGATGGAGAAACAATGACAATTCTATTAATCTTAAAGAAATGTTCTTCATTTATTGAAGAGCCTAGGAAAATATAAGTCTTAGTTAATAATCATTTTACTGTATTTTAGTTAGGCTAATCCATTAAATATTAAAAATCTAATTTATTCTAGAAATCTAATATAAAATATTATCAAAAGGCAAAAACAAGACTTTATTTATTTTCTACTTATATCGACAACTCAAATCACTATTCATACAGTTCGACTGAATAGATTTATTTACATTGCCCCCCTTTATCACTTAATCTTTTCAATAATGGCATAATATTTCTTTAGTCTATATTTTTATCAAAATGTTTTTTTTAATTGTTATTATTATTAATCAAATATATTGAATACAGTTGTCAGCTGTTTGCAGAGATTCAGAATCTCTACTGGGTCTCGCCTTTCTGAGCCATTGAGTGCCCCCTTTAGGACATAAAAATGATCACAGCTAAAACAGCATAAGCCGTTCTATTGACTTCAGTTCACTGACCAAACCCCTTAACAACGAAATCAGCAGTTTCCACCTTGAATACATCACACTGTACTGTACAGCCTTGACAACACTCTTGATCACACAAGCATAAAGATCACTCGAAGGCACGTAGGAATTGTTGAAGAAGATATGTCTGAGAAGGTCCCTAAAACATCTCAGGACCTGACTGTTGTGGTGAGTATTTTATATATATATATATATATAATTTATTTATTTTTTAACGAGGTACAATACTGGGTCGCGCACTTACTGTCGCCTAGTTTTCAGTCACGTTCATTTTTACTAGCCAAAGTGAATTAATGTATAATGAGAAGTGTGAAGTGCTGCGATTTGCCTGTTCATTAATAGCTCTGTCGCGAACTTGTATTGAGAGATCACTCTTATATGAGTTCCATGTATTTTCAAATGTTTTCTCTCTTCATCAAATCTATAGATAAATTAAATTAGAATGTAAATGGCATTTATTTTCAGAAGGATTATACAACGGACATTTCTTTATTATTTCACTGTTAGGTATCTTATGTGATTATTACACGATGCTGAGAGGTTTCCCTTGTTACTATGGTTTCAGTTCCACGCGTGGGCGGGGAGCATGCCCTTAAACTGCTGTTTTTACTCCTGTGTGGGAAGCCCACGCAAAACCCACACGACTCTAGATGGATTTCATTTATGCTAGTTGAACGCAGTGTTCATTCACATTTTTTGTGAGTTTTAAGCTGATTGCTTGTTTAATATTTTTTTTTTCTGTTCAGGTACAGACCTTGCTGCAGCAGATGCAGGACAAGTTCCAGACCATGTCAGACCAAATTATTGGGCGAAATATCCTTCCGCATATGCATGTTTATATCAGTGTAAATACTTGTAATTGATTGAGTAACTAATTGTAGCTTAATTGAGTGGAATGCACTAGCTATGTTTTTATGTACACAATCAAAACCTTCATTTATTAGAAGAAAATTCATGATTCCTAGATTGATTGTGAGATGATAGCTTATTTCAAAGAAGTTTTGTCTTAATTCTAATACTTGATGAGATGAGTATGCGAATCGATGACTTGGAAAAGAACATCTCTGATCTCATGACTCAGGCGGGTGTGGAGGAGTTAGAGGAGGACATAAAATTCACCAAGACCTCTGGAACAGCTTGAAGGCAATGACCAACACCATCCTAGTAGGTTGTAGGTGGTGATATTGCCACTTTGAAGATGCCATTCTTTCAAAGTTGTTGCCATTTAGAGAACACTTACATTCCACAAACTACAGAGGACATGTATTTGAAATTACATTTGGATTCATCTGCTTGTGACCCAGTATTTATCGAAAGTCAGATTCAACTTGCAAATTTAATTTTGTTTTGTGGTCTTCATGCCATGTCTTTCAGTTTTGTTTTGTTTAATGTTTAGTATTTTTTCTCTTTCAGACTGCCAAGGAACACAGTGAAGACCTTTTGCTGCAGTATCAGAATTTTTAAATGAAATGTGAATTAATCCTTTTTTAAGTAATTAATTAAAAATGGTGCTTGCCTACATGCATTACATAATATATTACATATTGTAAGGTTAAAAACTATATTTTGGACAGAAGAAAAACATATTAAAATTGTTTTTGTATTTATTCATTGTAATCATGGGAAAATCATGTGTTTTGCTGATTATTAAAAAAATCCATGAAATGGCTTTACAGTCACTGTTTTCTTTCCTGTGTTAACATTTATTATTAAAACAGAAAATAGAGAGACAGCGTTAAACTCCAGATATATATATATATATGTAGCGTCTGGACCACTCAAACACACAATATATATTTTGTTAGCTAGATTTAACAAATACTCTGTAACACCCCAGGAAGTTTGATCTGAAACACTAAAGTGTGACAAACATGCAAAAAAAGAAGAAATCAGGAAGAGGGCCAACACTTTTTCACACCACTGTGTGTGTGTGTGTGTGTATATATATATACACACAGGGCCTAAAACAAACTTTTTACCAGACCTGCCATTGGCTGGTGACTTAAGGAAATTTACCAGCCAGAAATATTTTTTTACCAGCCACGGGGAAATAAAGACAGGCCGTTATGACCCCAAAATTTTAGATAATAGCAAAAAATCCCAATCCTTGATTCCAGTTTCGATACCTGCTAAAACTACTAGCTTAACCAACATAAATTTAATAGGTTACATTTTTAAATACTAGTAAATAGTCAGTTGTAAAATCAACTGAGCAAATCAAATTACAAGCAATAGCACAAAATAGCCTACTATACAACAAAGATACAAATGGAAATGTGCATTTCAGGCAGGTCTAACAGTGATTTAAAGGTAGCCTACAGAAATGTAATAAATTATGCTAATCAAATAACATAGGCTATATACCTGTTTTTAAAGTTCAAGAGCAATGAGTGATTGTTTTTTTTTTCTATTTTCTTTGATCAACATTAAAAACGCAGACAACAGCAGGATTATTGGAATTCTGTGTCTATCACTTTAACAACGCAGCAGCTTGAAGTTGTCAACACTGGATGCTGGATTTCGGGGATTTGTCGTGTCGCATCCTGTGGAGACATGGGTTCTGTCGGTTTTTTGACATTGCGTCGCACGCAGTTCATGTTCACTTAAGAACCGACTACTTTACTAGGATACTCACTGAGACGGACATTTTTGACATAACTTTGTGTTAATATGTCCGTTTAAGCGCAGGAAGGAAGCAGAGCTCAAGACGCGGCTTTCAGGCCGGGTTTCGGATGTTTAAACTTCCCACACAGCGCGAGAGTAACGCGTGTCCTTTCGTGTGTTCTAGCGCTTGAATATTTACACGGCAAAGGCTTAAACTTTTTCGATGAAGCAGCACTGACCCGTCAACTGTACGGAGCGTCGTTCACGTTTATGTTCTCACAACATTGCACTGTTAGAATTTATAAAAATGTTACCCGCTATCTGGCGACTGACACAGTTTCATACTCGCCAAAGCCGTTTTTACTCGCACTTGGCGAGTGTTAATTTTAGGCCCTGTATAATATATATATATATAATTAAATTACTAATGAAACCAGGCGTTCTCAGTCGCTATGTAACTTTATTAAAGCACTGAAGAGGGTTACTGTTATGGCCGTAACCCACGCCGTACACAGAAGGAAACAGAAGAAAAAGAAGGAAGAATAGCACTCGCTGCTGTGTGCTCTGCTCTCATTTTCCCAACTACTACATACTACATAACTCTGAACTCTCTCTAGCCCGTCCTCCATCCGCGCTGGACTATCCCCGCCCCTTAAAGTGGACAGAGACTAGCTATTGCTAAAATGAACATTGCTAAACATCATGACATTAACAAATGTCCTTCAACATTTATAGCAGCATCACAATATATATATTCAATATTTGCATTTCAAGTATTTAATCAGAATACATGGCTACATTTGAAAAAGGCCTTCAATGGAAAGGTTATGCAGCTAGATGGCGTAGTTATGACATCTACCAGCAGGGGTTAACTGGGTCATGTTAATCATGCATAACTTTGACCGGTTGGATGCACCACAAGAATGTGCACAGTTCCAAAGCCTTCACTCATGACTATGATGGCGAAGGCAGCATATCAGCCAAACTGCCTGTAAATATGTTGCATTAGAGTAAGGGACATTTTAAAGCCTTTTTAATGCCTTACTGTTTTAATTGGTGACAACAGATCATCAGACTAAGTTTTTTAAAAAGTAAAACCTTTAGGTCTGGTTTCACAGACAGGGCTTAGACTAAGCCAGGATTAGGCCATAGTTCAATTAGGACATTTAAGTCATTTTTATACACGTGCCTTGTGTGTATGAAAAAAAACATTACTGATGTGCATCTTGAGACAAAACAAGGACACTGACATATTTCAAGATCAATCAGTGTTTCTTTCAGTTGAAACAGCTCAGACTTACATTTTAGTCTGGGACTAGGCTTACAACCTTGTCTGTGCAACCAGGTTTGGACCAACAAACGCTCATTTGTTTTCATTAATTTACTGATGTCACGTGTTTAGCTTTATCTGCACCACACATTGTATCTGACATTTTTGTTTGTTTTAAAAAATAAATTATAAAAATAGGTTACTTTTTTTCAAAGTTGTCATTGCTTTTTTTTGTGGGGTTCAAAATGACACAAGATTCTAGAGCTGCCAAATTAATTACCTTTATTATTATGGTAACGCTTTGCAATAAGGTTCATTAGTTAAACTACATTAGTTAACATGAACTAATAATGAACTGCACTTATACAGCGTTTATTAATCTTTGTTCATGTTAATTTCAACATTTACTAACACATTATTAAAATCTTGTTAACATTAGTTAATGCACTGTGAACTAACATGAACTAACAATGAACATCTGCATTTTTATTAACTAACGTTAGTGAAGATTAGTAAATACAGTAACAAATGTATTGCTCATGGTTAGTTCATGTTAGTTTATACATTAACTAATGTTTAACTAATGAACCTTATTGTAAAGTGTTACCATTATTATTATTAATTTTGTTTACCAAATCACATTGTTGGTTCAATTACAAATGTTAAATTGTCATAGCAATCTCTTTTCTTTTTAGCCAAAAAACGAATTAATAAATACACTGTATACACATTAAGCTTTATACATTTTAGTACAGTTAAGTCCAAAATAAACACTGACTTAACTTAAAAAAAGCACTCCATGTCTTACTCCACAACGTGAAACAAAAACATAAATCAGTGTTATTTATCTAAATACATTATGTTTAGAGCTAATTTGACTGATTATAAAAATAAAAACATTTAACAAATCTTAGACTCTATTCTTAGTACCATAAACCAGTCATGGAGCTGCATCTCCTCCAGAATAAGTCTATGCTGGGGATTAGGCTGCAAATAAACCATGATTCACGTATTAAGACTTGGCATCACCTGCTGGTGCTTTTAGTTTAGTAGCCTAGCATTTCATTTCCCTGAGCATTTCTCTTTTTAAAATGTTATACTTAGAATTAATTAATTTGTTGGTATAAGGCCCTAAGTGAATAGTGTTAATTTGTGTAAGTAATTTAAAAAAATTAAACAGTATGCAACTTATTTTTTAAAGTAATTATTTAAGTAATTATGAAAGGGGTGCCCTTTTTTGCACTTGAGCACCTGCCCCCAAAAATGTCTGCACACGGCCTTGATTAAATGGGAGATTTGTGCTTGTTGTATTTGCTTACAGTACTGTAACTGTACATGACAAGGAGACCAGTCAGAGTTTTTACTGTTGTAAGAACAGCAAAACATCCTTATGACCAGATTTCCCTTAACAAGAATACATCAGGGTGATTTACATCATGAAGCCTTTGTATCCGAGACATTGTTGCTTTATATTCGCTACCGTTGCAGCAAAACTCTTGCCACGTTATAAGTTCAGATCAACACTGTGTAGGCTATATATCACATTTCCTCATTTCTTCATAATGACAGGTGTTGAGTGACAGTTGATGCTCACATTTTTACTATATTAAGGATTTAATGGATCTTTGAAGTTAGAGAGGGGCTACATTCCATCTTCAGCGATGACTACAAGGGAAGTGAGAATGATGATCTGACCACAAGCCTCATTCTTGTTCCTTACCCTGTTTCAAACCCATAACATGAATACAAAGTAGGATTTATGTTTATTTTTATGTATACTCCTCTTGGTATACAGTTGGCCTTTGGCATTTGCTGATGTTAAATCTAATCAGTTAAGTATTATAATAAATGATTCTTTAGCTTGGGTTAAACAAAACAATTTTGCTTGGTTGGAACAGCAGCTACGCTAATTATGTCTCTATTTGTTTCTCTGTTTTTGCCACGGGATGTAATTAGGATTTACACAAGCTTCAGTCTGGATCCAGAACACCTGAGAAGAAATGATGCCAACCATGAAGCAACATACAGAACTACCAAATTTTGCTATACGTTTGATTGCATCATATAATAATTGCTGTTAATAGTGTTCATCGTCTGTTTGATTACGTCTTTAATTGATTTTTCCGTACATTTCTGCCATATGTTTATTAACTGACAGTTACCACTGATAAGCTACCACTAAATATTGTAGAAACCTAATTTGCTGTAAAGTTACTTTGCAACGATTTGTATCGCGAAAAGCGCTATACAAATCAACTTGAATTGAATTGAAGTACAATAAACAACCTTGCTCCTCTTCTCTGAAATGTAATTAAGTTTTGGCCTTTTAAAGGAAGGCAAGAATAACTGAACTGAAGCACAATCATTTGGAAAAAGCTTATAAAGCCTTGACCTCTGGTGACTGGGCCAGGCACTGTTTTATCCATAAAACTAAAAGCCAAGAGAAACTTTTCTGAAACAGCATGCTTGCTATTTGTCTAAGAGTGTTTGGTATTTAATATCTGAATTTAATATCTACATAGTGTACTCAAAGTAGCATTTAATGAAGGTTTTGATGGCCAGCAGGTATTTGTTTCTCTATGCATGTTCGCTTCTGAAAGTAGGTTTGAGGTATTCCCAAATACCCACTACTCATAAGAGCAAAACAGAGCAAAAATGGTTTCTTCAAAAGAATTGTAAGAATGAACTGAATGCCTGCATCTTCTTGGAAATATCAAACAAATTTTATTAGGTAATCGTTGTTACTGCTTTTCTTTACTACAGGAAATGGAATGACAATATCTGGTTTTCACTTTTTCACTTTCACTTTTCACTGTATTTTTCAGCAAGTTAATAAGGTGTGTTATTAAAGCATGGGGAAAATGACTTCAGATGTACTCAACCCACAAAAACTGCTCAGCTATAGCTGAAACTTACTGCTTTTGTTAATTAAGTTCAGATGTGTAGCCCAATTTTGTCATTTTTATTTATTTATTGTTTAAAAAACATATTTTTAATACTGTTCTGCTTCTTCCTTTCAGATTGTAGCCTTAATTGCAAGGTACTTGTGATTTATTATACAGATTAAATATTTCCTGAAATAAAGCATCAGAAATGTAAAGAACTGTAAAATTTCAGTTTGTGTCTGGTCAAGATACAGCCTGTGTGAAAGTCCTCAGAGACATTAAACCAATTTCTTGTTATTATGGCAATGATTTCTGTGGGGAAACCAATGAATTTTGTGAATGCTGCACTTGTGAAAGGTATACTGCAGTATATGAATGGTATACTCATATACTGCAGTATATGAATGATTTCATATTGATATTCACATTGGTTATAATATTAATTAGCTAAAGGTCATTTACATATGTCCATTTGTTGTTGTTTTTTAGTCTTTGTTATACATTTATTTTTCCTTTTTTTATCATATTTATGGCTATACTGTCAGGTCAATACAAGAATATCATGCAGTTATGGCTGAGATTACATGAAAAAAAAATCACACCCAAGGCAGTTCATTCATTCATTCATTTATTTATTCATTCATACATACATACATACATACATACATACATACATACATGCATACATACGTAAATAAATACAAGAAAATAATAAATACTGTCCACTTGGTGGAGCTATTTTGTTAGTGATCATTTAGATCGGGGGTTTTCAAACCTGTCTTGCACATTTTGTATGTCTCCCTCATCTAACACACCTGATTCAACACATCAGCTCATTAGTATAGAGACTGCAAGACCTGAATTGGGTGTGTCTGATAAGGAAGACATGTTTGAAAACCCCTGATTTAGATCACAATCCTATTCATAATCATGCTATAATCATACAGTCATTTCACTTTGAAATCTGTATATTTGAAAGATGTATATTCTCAGTGTCATTATTGTTAGGACTGACCAGTCAGTTGTCAAGAAATGTTCACATCAAAGCCAAAATTGCAAGATGTTTTTGGGAAATAGTCCCAAAATGAGTGAGGTAAATCCATGAGATGTCTTGTGTCTTGCTGATAGTGACATCTGAGAAAAAAGATACTCATTTTCAAGGCGCTAATATGTTTATATGCATCTCTGTAGTAGTACACCTGCGTTTGTGCAAAGTTTATGTGTTTTTGCAAGAGTTGGAAGTTAGATTCTCTTCTTTGTCTCCAAGCTCAAAGTCTCAACACACCGGAAAGATGTAATTTTATATCTCAGCTGGGGTACACTTTCCCTCTGGACTGTAACATGAAGTAGACCATTTTCTCTCATTTTCTTTCTGAGACAGACTTACAAGACAAAACTTTTAAGCCTTTCACAGTTTTTTACATCACATTTTTTTTAAATGTTATATCATACACAACCCTTTAGATTTGAAGGGAATCTCGCTCTCTTTTTTTATTTTTACCTTTGCCATTTAATGTCGGTCTGCATCACACTCTGTTGCTGTGATGGTTTAAATGTTGCTATGGAAAAAAAGACACCATGCATTATGACCAATAATACTATTTATTCAAATACCTGGAATGGGACAATGATAATGGCTTTTGTGAGGTTTATTAGGTACAGTGAGCAAAGCTAAGAGATGACTTCTTGGGCCTGATTAATGTGTTTAATATATGTTTGTCATTGTAAAATACTTTTATTTTTGATGCCAAAATCAACAGAGCAAAATTAGGTAGTGATCTATTTATGGGCTGTTCAGAGAACTTCATTAGAGATGGACAATACGACTGGCAGGAAATGTCGTGTTTTGATGAGGTTTATAATGACAGTAAATGAAAAAATCACATTAAATTCTGTATTTACGGGTTTGAAGTTGTGGCTTCAAATGATGGTAGTTCCAGATCCTCTGCCATCCCATCTCACAACTGCACAGCAAGAGTTTCTGTTGCCATGGTAATGCTTGTGGTTTCTTATAACCACTGCTCTTATATACATTAAACTGAACCCATTAAATTGTTCTCAGGAATGTCACATAAACACAGCCAATATATATGCACTTTTGATCAATACTTTTTATTCCATGCTGTACTGCTTTAAATTCTAAAACTTTGAACATATTAATGTAATAAGATGGGTTATACTGTAGCTTTATGACTCTGGTGGATTTAAGCTCACTCTGATTTGCTTGGGTCGCAATAATCCTGTTTCAAAGTGTCATGTTGCATTTCTAATGTTTTTGCAGAAGTTTCTTTGAAATGCCTCAGATAAGCTACACAGGGGTTTTCAGGTGCTGTACAAATACATTTTAATTCAGTATTGTTTTTCTCTTCAGGTGTACATTTTACATTACACTAGTTAAGAAAAAAAAGACCTGTCAGTTAAATATGAGGTAAATATTGTTTATCTTCAAGAATCTAAACAAGGTTTTGATGAATGATAAATGGAGGACTGATAGATATTCTATCATATTGTGGGTTTTAGCTCAATTCTTCTTTGCTCGTTTTATGTCTTTTATATCTATTCACACTGCAATTGAACAAACTGCTGTTATAAACTGTGGTTTTCTTTCCTCTTCGGTGGCAGGATGTTTCTTTTCTTCTGTTCACTTTTACATCTCACGTCATCATCGTGATCCATTAGAAGTGTCATGGGAAGCATAGAATAACAGGGGAGTGGCTTAGTATTTTCCTCCACTCTATTACATGGCTAGAATTTAACTGAGGTCATACACAGTGCAAACAGTCACATTCATTTTTGAAGTATTTTCTATTTTCTATAATAGATTAACCATAAACAAGTTCAGGCATATCATATCACAAATCACTCATGAGTTATCATTTAAATAATTGCTATTTCCTGAGATGTAGGCCAGGCACATTCTAAGACTGATTGCATAATAGTTACAGACTGCATTTGATGAGGGTTAGGTAATCAGGAGCACGTTCAATGTATTTCTGTTTGAGTTCACGTGAAGAGCCTTTCAGAGCCCCTTCAGAGGTGCATAAGTGCATTATTACAGAAGACATGATCCAAGCTGTGGACTGCATGACAAGACATACTTACCTTCAATGTTTATTAAATAGCTGTTGTGATCTTGTGCACAAGAAACATGGCATTTTATTGTTGAGAGCAAGGGCACAGTGAGGTTCACTTTGAAGATTTCGACAAGATTTGAGGAATAGATGGAGGAACTAGGCATGCAATGCTAATGTAACCCCCGGGTCCTACTTGTACCCGCTCCAAGCGGGACTCGAACCCAGCATGGCGACCAGCATGGGAGGTGGGCGGTCGCCGTGATTTTGCCAAGTAAGACATGTTCCTGGATCAACATCTTTTGATGATCCTGGATCAACATTATTGTCCAAAAATATAGACTTAACCCAATCCCTACCCCTAAACCTAACCTTACCCATAATTTATTGCTAAAATCAGAGGGAAATGATAGCTGATTAACAAGGGTGTAGAAGCACCTAACCCTGATTTTAAGCCTAAAACAGATATTTCCTGAAAAGTTATATCTCAATTCTGATTGGTTGATTGGAATGTTGTTCCAGGATAAACAAGGATGTTGATCCAGGAACATGTTGTACTTGGTGAAATCACGCTCACCGAGGTGGGCACACTAACAAGAAGGCTAAAGACTGCAGCCTCTTGTTTCAGTTGCTAGCGTGCCTCTTGAGATCAGGGGAGTGAGGTTTACCTGCACAGCAGCTACCAGCTGGCCTCCGTTACACTAAATTTCTCCAAATCTCTTTCTGATGAGGAAACTCCTTCTGATCCGAAAACTACATTTCGGATGGCCTGAGGGTAAGTACTTTCAGCACAATATTTTTTAAGCACAAACAAGCAAACCATTTGAAGCATGCCCAACTTGATTTAGCATCTATGGCTATGGTGCATTAACTTTGTATTAATTAAGCCATTAATGAAAATGTTGTTACAAACACCTTGCTGGACCTGAGGGGTTGCTTTTATTTTTTATTCCTTAATAAACACATGTATACATATAAATAAATGTCTGTCTTGAGGTAGAATGCTTCAAGGGGCAGATAATAGTTTTGGTAATGAAAAACAATCTTCAGAATTCTTAGATTTGTTTTCATGAGAGAGATTAAAGCACCTTTCATTGTATTGCGTGAATTGATTGAGAGATTAAGTTTATACCTTAACAATAAAATAGATGCTCACAATAAATTACAGATACCCAACAGCTGCTTCTGATTTATGCTGAAAACAGCATGTTCACACTAAATTGGCTGCCTTATAGTCCCCATTTCTTGTCTTTAATAATGAAGAACATTCTGTCAGGTCAGATGGGCTATATCCCATTAACTGAGACGTTTTGAGTCCAATGTCCAGTTACACAAGTAAAAATTCCAATATCATCATATTTTTATAATGGCTCTTGGGCAAAACAGAGAATATGAGCTAACATGAATGATGTATACTGGCAGACTCCCTTGGACCAGAAACTCATGTTCTAAAAACCAGCAGGGATAATTCACCCAAAAAGTTTCGAATATGATGATAGAATTTTTCATTTTTAGGTGATCTATCCCGTTAAGCTATGACATTTTTTTCTTTTTCTTTTTTTCCTAGCAAGGACATATGTCCAATGCATTCTGACATTCTAACATCATTTAATTTAATAAATGCTTTAAATACTGTATGTGCTCAGTATTTAAACTACAGCAAATACTTCCTATAAATCTTAAAATCTCTGCCCTGTGTTTTTCTTATGATCTATCCCACTTGAAAATGCATGCAATGCAGTACCTAAATGTGTGTCTATGAATATTATACAGAAACAACATTATTATTTTACATTGATATGTATGAAGATTGTGTCATCAATCTCAAAAGCATACTCTGACTCCTATTGACTGCTTTATTGGCAAAAGCAGTCAATTTGTCACCTTCAACTTCATATGAGGACCAAAACCCTTTCGAGACATGCATGATGTCTGAGAGACAAACCTTTTACAGAGAAGACGACGATAATGTTTAGTCAGCTACATTTCTTACGGTACGTTGCCGCCGCAGCAGCGCAGAATTCTCTTCTATTCCTTACGGTAAGTGCGCGTGGCTTGTGTTGGTTTCAACACAAGCCACAACTGAAGCACAACTGAAGCACGCGAGCGGCGCACTACATCAAGGTAGTAAACAACAGCTTGTCTGCGAGAAAAGGTAAAACTGGATAATGATTTCTCTTTCTTATGAAATTCTGGCTGCAGTTTTAATAATTCTACATTTAATATCGCTGTTGGTTTTATTCAAAAAGAGCAAAAGTGTTACTGGGACAATTTTCTTTTTTGAAGGCAGGGAGTGTGTGTACACGGTTAGTCACACAGTTTGGTCCGATTAATAAAACCCTGGAAACAACTTCTACGGCAATTAAATGCTTACCATTTAAAGTATTTTTCTGCTTTAGCTTTAGACTAAAGAGATTAACTGGTTGGCATTGTCTTCCAAACTCGACGTGCTCTGTGCCGTCTGTCATAATACATATAAACTGGCTTTGGACATTTTATTTGACGGTTTGTTATAAAATGAATAGAGACTACACGAGTAAGTAAAAGTAATGGGAATGGTTTGAAACAATTTTGCAAGCCAAGCTTACAGTACAACATGGACAGATGCCTGTTGAGGGCACTTTGGGAGGTTTTATGTATAGGCTATTTGTAATTCTTTACTAAAATCAGTGCATTTTGCGTCATCTGATATATGTACATGCCTAAAGTGCTTTTAAAATTCTTGATATTAACGATTTTATAATGTTTTAGTGGTTTTACTTTCTTTTTATATTGCAATAGCCTATTTGTATGTTGTATGTTATTGCAGTATTAGAGTATGTTTTATATGGCAACATTGATGTAAAGTGTTTTGACATATAGTCTCTTTGTTATGGAGACAGAATTACTTTCTGATTTGCATTATGGACATGCTATACAAACAGTTTTTCAACATAAACTACTTTTATTCTTTAGGAGTTTGGGATAGACAGTTAGTATATTAAATAACAGACAACTTTTTGTTAATGTTACTTCTTTTGCTACTCTTATAATTGACTATTGATGTAGATGTTTTCATTATGTTGTGGATGAAAATCGAAATCCAGTCTTACTGTTACACCTAACACATATTTGATAACACAGAAACCAGTGTTAACAGTCTTATCTATTTTTAAAGCACTCAATGCATCAGTGGTTAGGGACAGGGTTTCAGAGGGTAAGCACAACAACTGGTCTCATTTTGCTTGCTTTTAAAATGTTTTGAAATAATGTGTAGTTATGTTTAATTGGGCTTTATTTGATCCAAATTCCATCTACACTGCACAGATGCAATTTAACCTTATGACACTCTCATCTAGACTTGTCTATAACTAAGTTTGATAGTGACCCTAGACACTTTTAAGGAAAAAAAGAATTGTTTAAAAAATCCACATTGCATGTTTTTAGGCGATACCTACCTTTAGGTGAACATCATTTAATCATTTAATCAGGATTTATGTAGAGGCCAATGGGCCAGCTACCAGCTGAACAAATAACAACATGTTTAATTAATAGTTGTTTAACTATTAGAATTGTAAATAGGATTTTGAATTTGAAATAGAAAAACACTGCTGTTCTCATTGGTAAAGGGTATTTCTTAAATTAATTAATGAATATAATACATTTTACACCACAGTGCCATATGATGGGTTTCAGCACCTAGATACAACTTTAGTTTTTCTTATATTTCATGTAAAAGTCATTGAGAAGAACAAATTTTGCTATATATATATATATATATATATATATATATATATATATATATACACACACACACACACAGAGAG